>NC_053492.1:471150933-471393433 GCF_905171775.1 Rana temporaria | reverse complement strand
TGGAGCTCCGGACTGGGCCGCATGCACGCGCTGGTGGCGCGCGCGCGACCCCATGGCTGCGCTTAAAGGGCCACGTACAGGTACGTGGATGTGCCCAGCCGTGACATTCTGGTGACGTATATAGGCGTGAAGGGGTCCTTAAGTGGTTAAAGGAGTTGTAAAGGTAATTTTTTTTCCTAAATATCTTCCTTTACCTTAGTGCAGTCCTCCTTCACTTACCTCATCCTTCCATTTTGCTTTTAAATGTCCTTATTTCTTCTGAGAAATCCTCACTTCCTGTTCTTCTGTCTGTAACTCCACACCGTAATGCGAGGCTTTCTCCCTGGTGTGAAGTGTCGTGCTCGCCCCCTCCCTTGGACTACCGGAGAGTCAGGACGCTCTCTACGTTGCAGATAGAGAAAGGAGCTGTGTGTTAGTGGGCGTCCTGACTCTCCTGTAGTCCAAGGGAGGGGGCGAGCACGACACTCCACACCAGGGAGAAAGCCTCACATTACTGTGTGGAGTTACAGACAGAAGAACAGGAAGTGAGGATTTCTCAGAAGAAATAAGGACATTTAAAAGCAAAATGGAAGGATGAGGTAAGTGAAGGAGGACTGCACTAAGGTAAAGGAAGATATTCAGGAAAAAAATAAATAAAAAAAACTTTAAAAAGGAAAAAAAAAATTAAATGCACTTTTTTTACCTGCAAAAAAATGTGCAATTTTTTTTAACCACTTAACCCCCGGACCATATTGCTGGTCAAAGACCAGAGCACTTTTTGCGATTCGGCACTGCGTCGCTTTAACTGACAATTGCGCGGTCGTGCGACGTGGCTCCCAAACAAAATTGGCGTCCTTTTTTCCCCACAAATAGAGCTTTCTTTTGGTGGTATTTGATCACCTCTGTGGTTTTTAGTTTTTGCGCTATAAACAAAAATAGAGCGACAATTTTGAAAAAAAATAATATTTTTTACTTTTTGCTATAATAAATATCCCCCAAAAATATATTAAAAAAAAAAAAAATTTCCTCAGTTTAGGCCGATACGTATTCTTCTACATATTTTCCGTTAAAAAAAACGCAATAAGCGTTTATTGATTGGTTTGCACAAAAGTTATAGCGTTTACAAAATAGGGGGTATTTTTATGGCATTTTTATTAATATTTTTTTTTACTAGTAATGGCGGCGATCAGCGATTTTTTTTCGGTACTGCGACATTATGGCGGACACTTTTGACACATTTTTGGGACCATTTAAATTTTTATAGCGATCAGTGCTATAAAAATGCACGGATTACTATAAAAATGCCACTGGCAGGGAAGGGGTTAACACTAGGGGGCGGGGAAGGGGTTAAGTATGTTCCCTGGGTGTGTTCTAACTGTAGGGGGGGTGGCCTCACTAGGGGAAATCACTGATCGCTGTTCATACATTGTATGAACAGAAGATTAGCATTTCTCTCCTGCTGACAGGACCGGGAGCTGTGTGTTTACACTCACAGTTCCCGGTCCTCGCTCTGTAACGAGCGATCGCGTGTGCCCGTCGGCGATCGTGCGCGTCGGGATCAGGGACGAGGGGGGGCGCGCACGCACCCCTAGTGGCCCCCACCTGTCTCCATACCATAGCAGGGCGGAAGCAACGTCAAAACGTCACTTCCGCCCAATGCTCTTAAAGGGACATTTTTTTGTTTGAATTTTTTCAACTGACAATTTTTTTTTTTTTTTTATTGCACTTTAGTGTAATTAGTGAGGTCAGATCTCATATTTAAGAGGACCTGTCATGTTTTTCCTATTACAAGGGATGTTTACATTCCTTGTAATAGGAAAAAAAATTACATTTTTTTTTTTTTTTTCAAAGAACAATGTAAAAATAAAAACAAAGGTAAAATAAATAAGAAAAAAAAATTAAAGAGGCCCGTCCCGTCGAGCTCACGCGCAGAAGCGAACGCATACGTGAGCAGCGCCCGCCTATGAAAACGGTATTCAAACCACACATGTGAGGCATCGCCGCGATCGGTAGAGCGAGAGCAATAATTCTAGCCCTCCTCTGTAACACAAAACATGCAACCTGTAGAATTTTTTTAAACGTTGCCTATGGAGATTTTTAAGGGTAAAAGTTTGTCGCCTTTTTTACGAGCGGGCGCAACTTTGAAAGCGTGACATGTTGGGTATCAATTTACTCGGTGTAACGTTATCTTTCACAATATAAAAAAAAATTGGACTAAATTTACTGTTGTCTTATTTTTTTATTAAAAAAAAGTGTATTTTTTCCAAAAAAAGTGCGCTTGTAAGACCGCTGCCCAAATACGGTGTGACAGAAAGCATTGCAACAACCGCCATTTTATTCTCTAGGATGTTAGAAAAAAAATGCATAATGTTTGGGGGTTCCAAGTAATTTTCTTGTACAACTTTCCTACACTTTTTAACCACTTAAGCCCCGGACCTTTAAGCAGCTAAATGCCCAGGCCAGGTTTTGCGATTCGGCACTGCATCGCTTTAACAGACAATTGCGCGGTCGTGCGACGTGGCTCCCAAACAAAATTGGCGTCCTTTTTCCCCCACAAATAGAGCTTTCTTTTTGTGGTATTTGATCACCTCTGCGGTTTTTATTTTTTTTGCGCTATAAACAAAAATAGAGCGACAATTTTGAAAAAAATTCAATATTTTTTACTTTTTGCTATAATAAATATCCCCCAAAAACATATATACATTTTTTTTTTCCTCAGTTTAGGCCGATACGTATTCTTCTACCTATTTTTGGTAAAAAAAAAAATCGCAATAGGCGTTTATCGATTGGTTTGCGCAAAATTTATAGCGTTTACAAAATAGGGAATAGTTTTATTGCATTTTTATTATTTTTTTTTTTTTTACTACTAATGGCGGCGATCAGCGATTTTTTCGTGACTGCGACATTATGGCGGACACTTCGGACAATTTTGACACATTTTTGGGACCATTGTCATTTTCACAGCAAAAAATGCATTTAAATTGCATTGTTTATTGTGAAAATGACAGTTGCAGTTTGGGAGTTAACCACAGGTGGCGCTGTAGGAGTTAGGGTGCACCTAGTGTGTGTTTACAACTGTAGGGGGGTGTGGCTGTAGGACTGACGTCATCGATTGTGTCTCCCTATAAAAGGGATCACTCGATCGATACGCCGCCACAGTGAAGCACGGGAAGCCGTGTTTACATACGGCTCTCCCCGTTCTTCAGCTCCGGGGAGCGATCGCGACGAAGCGGCTATAAACGAATAGCCGCGCCGTCGTCCCGGATCGCTCCCCGTGGGAATCCGACCGCCGCATGTAGCGGGGGAGGGGGGTCCCGATCGGACCCCCCACCCGCTAGAAGGCAAGGACGTAGATGTACGCCCATTTGCCTGTACGTGCCATTCTGTGGACGTACATATACATGCGGCGGTCGGGAAGTGGTTAAATTGTATGCAATCAGGCGGGTCCTTACATTGCATAGTTGAAGGTTAATCTAAAGCAGGGGGATCTCAAACTGGCGGCCCTCCAGCTGTTGCGAAACTACAAGTCCCCATGAGGCATTGCAAGGCTGACCGTTACAAGCACGACTCCCACAGGCAGAGGCATGATGGGACTTGTAGTTCTGCAACAGCTGGAGGGCCGCCAGTTTGAGACCCCCTGATCTAAAGGAAATTGAACAACAGAAATTGTAGAAGACGAATGCCAATTAATACCCTACCTTGCCCACTGTCAGCCAATCATTCATCTCATCATTATCTGGAATCTCGGTGGTACATTCTGGGAACCAATCGACTTCTTCGTAGGCTGTTGCCTACAATATCAAACATAAAAACATTTAGACATTTCATGTGAAGGGCGCAACCAATCACTGAACAGCAGCAGATGAATGAATTCTGTGAGGGCGGAAAGAAGGAAAATTGTTTGACTTGTTTTCAGAGATTTGAATCCTTAGATTCCCAATCAGTGATCACATCAGTACAGGTATCAGTGCTTTGTGAGACTCCGGACCTGCAACCAGCTTTTCCCATTTCACTGGCAGCTTGCTTCTTCCAGGTCAGTGACTGTCTGGGTAGCAAAACCAGACATGAAACACTGACACACCTCACCCCAGGCTGATTCCTCCATCTATACACCCTCCATGTGATCACCACTCATCTCAGGCTGATTCCTCCATCTATACACCCAACGTGCTCACCATTCACCTCAGGCTGATTCCTCCATCTATACACCCTCCATGTGCTCACCACTCACCTCAGGCTGATTCCTCTATATACACCCTCCATGTGATCACCTCAGGCTGATTCCTCCATCTATGCACCCTCCATGTGCTCGCCACTCACCTCAGGCTGATTCCTCCATCTATACAGCCTCCATGTGATCACCACTCACCCCAGGCTGATTCCTCCATCTATACAGCCTCCATGTGCTCACCACTCACCCCAGGCCGATTCCTCCATCAATACACCCTCCATGTGCTCACCACTCACCCCAGGCTGATTCCTCCATCTATACACCCTCCATGTGCTCACCACTCACCCCAGCCTGATTCCATATATAACACCCTCCAGGTGATCACCACTCATCTCAGGCTGATCCCCCTCATCTATACACCCTCCATGTGCTCACCACTCACCTTCGGCTGATTCCTCCATCTATACAGCCTCCATGTGATCACCACTCACCCCAGGCTGATTCCTCCATCTATACAGCCTCCATGTGCTCACCACTCACCCCAGGCCGATTCCTCCATCAATACACCCTCCATGTGCTCACCACTCACCCCAGGCTGATTCCTCCATCTATACACCCTCCATGTGCTCACCACTCACCCCAGCCTGATTCCATATATAACACCCTCCAGGTGATCACCACTCATCTCAGGCTGATCCCCCTCATCTATACACCCTCCATGTGCTCACCACTCACCTTCGGCTGATTCCTCCATCTATACAGCCTCCATGTGCTCACCACTCACCTCAGGCTGATTCCTTCATTTATACACCCTCCATGTGATCACCACTCACCTCAGGCTGATTCCTCCATCTATACACCCTCCATGTGCTCACCACTCACCCCAGCCTGATTCCATATATAACACCCTCCAGGTGATCACCACTCATCTCAGGCTGATCCCCCTCATCTATACACCCTCCATGTGCTCACCACTCACCTTCGGCTGATTCCTCCATCTATACAGCCTCCATGTGCTCACCACTCACCTCAGGCTGATTCCTTCATTTATACACCCTCCATGTGATCACCACTCACCTCAGGCTGATTCCTCCATCTATACACCCTCCATGTGATCACCACTCACCTCCGGCTGATTCCTCCATCTATACACCCTCCATGTGATCACCGCTCACCCCAGGCCGATTCCTCTATATACACCCTCCATGTGATCACCACTCACCTCAGGCTGATTCCATCTATAACACCCTCCATGTGATCACCACTCACCCCAGGCTGATTCCTCCATCTATACACCCTCCATGTGATCACCACTCACCTCAGGCTGATTCCTCCATCTATACACCCTCCATGTGCTCACAACTCACCCCAGGCTGATTCCTCCATCTATACACCCTCCATGTGCTCACCACTCACCTCAGGCTGATTCCTCCATCTATACACCCAACATGTAATCACCACCCACCTCCGGCTGATTCCTCCATCTATACACCCTCCATGTGCTCACCACTCACCTCAGGCTGCTTCCTCCATCTATACACCCTCCATGTGCTCACCACTCACCCCAGGCTGATTCCTCTATATACACCCTCCATGTGATCACCACCCACCTCCGGCTGATTCCCCCATCTATACACCCTCCATGTAATCACCACTCACCCCAGGCCGATTCCTCTATATACACCCTCCATGTGCTCACCACTCACCTCAGGCGCATTCCTCCAGTCCACATCCAGTTCCTTTTCAAACCCTTTTAGGATTAACCCGAGACCTCTCCGCCCTTTCTGATTGGACGTTTCGACAATCTCCTTCCGGCCCTGGCCGTACTTCCCCAAACCCTCGCCTTCCCGGAAACCCATCTTGGCCTAAATGATGGAAACAAACAAAGAAACGATTTAACATCCAGGAATTCATTGTGCGCTTACAGAAAATAAACACAACGGACAGTGTAAAGTAGGACTACGGGATAGAGTAAGAGAAGAGAGGGTTATAACCCCTGTGGGCTAGATTCAGATAGGTCAGCGGATCTTTAGATCCGCGTAACCTATCTGATTTACGTTACGCCGCCGCAATTTTTTGAGGCAGGTGCTTTACACTTGCCTCTAAAGTTGCAGCGGCGTATCGTAAATCCCCCGGCGGAATTCAAATTCCGCGGCTAGGGGGCGTGTACAATTTAAATCAGGCGCGTCCCCGCGAGCCGATCGAACAGCGCATGCGCCGTCCGCAAATTTTCCCAGCGTGCATTGCTACAAATGACGTCGCAAGGACGTAATTGGTTTCGACGTTAACGTAAATTACGTCCGGCCGTATTCGCGAACGACTTACGCAAACGACGTAAAAAAATTCAAAACTCGGCGCGGGAACGACGGCCATACTTAACATAGGATACGTCGCACTTACCCCTCCTATAGCAGGGGTAACTTTCCGCCGCAAAAAGACGAACGCAAACGACGTAAAAAAAAAAAAGCGCCGGTCGGTCGTTTCTGAATCGGCGTAAATGCTCATTTGCATATTCGACGCGTAAAAGATACGGAAGCGCCACCTAGCGGCCGGCCTGGAATTGCAGCCTAAGATCCGACGGTGCAAGTCACTTACACTTGTCAGATCTTAGGCATATCTATGCGTAACTGATTCTATGAATCAGGCGCATAGATACGACGGCCGGACTTAGAGATACGAACGGCGTATCAGGAGATATGCCGTCGTATCTTCTTTCTGAATCTGGCCCTGTCAGTTTTTTTTTTGTTGGGGAGGGGGATATCTTCACTTCCTGTCCTATAGCCAAAACAGGAAGTGAGAGGAATTCCCTGAAAGTTTGTGTTACTAAACCTACAACAGTAAAATCAGTGGCCCAGATTCAAGAAGCAATTGCGCCCGTGTAACCATAAGTTACACGGCGCAATTGCTTACTTGCTCCTGTGTAACGAGTGCTCCTGATTCAGGAACCTCGTTACACCGACTGCAGCCTAAAATCTGCGCGGCATAAGGCTCTTATGCCACGCATATCTTAGGCTGCATTCTTACGATGGCCGCTAGGGGGCGCTCCCATTGTGATCAGCGTGTAGTACGCAAATTGCATACTACCAACTGATTCACAAACTTGCGCGGGCCCCGCGCAAGCCAGGTACGGAGTTTCCGTACGGCAACTTTAGCGCAAGGCTGCCCTTTCTAATAGCAGGGGCAGCCAATGCTAAAGTATAGCCGCCGCTCCCGCGCCGTGAAATTTGAATTTCACGGCGTTTGCGTAAGTGATGCGTGAATGGCGCTGGACGCCATTCACGTTCACTTTGAAGCAAATGACGTCCTTGCGACGTCATTTGCCGCAATGCACGTCGGGAAAGTTTCCCGACGAAGCATGCGCGGGAGCGCGCCTAATTTAAATGATTCCCGCCCCCGGCGGGATCATTTACATTGCGCGCGCTTACGCCGGGCAATTTTGCCGGCGCGCCCTCGCAATTCACGGAGCTACTGCTCCGTGAATCGAGGGCAGCGCAAAATATTTGCGTGGGCGCAGGGCAAAAACGTTGCCCTGTGCCCGCGCAAATATAGCGCAATTCTACCTGAATCTGGGCCAGTGTGTATTTGCAGTAAAGCATGCTTGTAATACTGTGAAACCTAAGGGGTTAAACCTCTGCATTGTGTAAAAAGGCTGTTGATCCTGTCTTCTGTGATCCTCCCATTTTTCCACTTTCCCCAATCCATCTCCTGATAGTACAGAACCTTGGAGGCACTCTGCACATGCTCAGTTTTGTGTGTATTGCTAGAGAGTTTTTTTTTGGGAGGATGCGTGTAATCAGCACAGGGCCAATCAGCACTGCCCAGGCAGAGGGTCAGGGGTCATGCAGCCTCATCGAACAGTCAGAGAATAAAAACTCCTCCTACAAGCTTTAACCAGACACTGATAGACGTCACAAGACTGCTAATGAGAAAAGGGATTTAGCGGTTTATCCATCACCAGTATGGGATTACCATGAGTTTCTGGGAGACGCTGTTGAACATGGAGTAGCGGGATGATGTGCCTTCTGAGAGGGGCTCCGTTTTATCTTTATCCCCCGACCCAAACACAGGTCTCTTCTCATCGCTCTCACTGTCCGAGCCGGTCCCGCTAGTGGAAGACTCTGTGGAAGGGCAGAAAACACCATACAGGTTATGTATACAACGAGCACCGGAAAATAAAAACGGATAAGAACAGAAAACGTTGTACAGGGGAGGAGCCTGCAAATCCAGCTTTACATAAGCAACATTGTGTCCAGCAGTGCACCCGCCCCAATCCACTAAAGTGTGACGGGTGGAAACCCCGTTTTCCATCCGTCTGGCGGATCGGATCGGATGAAAACGGACTCTACGGTCCGTCTTCTTCCGATCCCCCATAGAGGAGAGCGGCGCTCTGACAGGTCGGCATAGAGGAGAGCGGCGCTCTGACAGGTCGGCATAGAGGAGAGCGGCGCTCTGACAGGTCGGCATAGAGGAGAGCGGCGCTCTGACAGGTCGGTATAGAGGAGAGCGGCGCTCTGACAGGTCGGCATAGAGGAGAGCGGCGCTCTGACAGGTCGGTATAGAGGAGAGCGGCGCTCTGACAGGTCGGTATAGAGGAGAGCGGCGCTCTGACAGGTCGGCATAGAGGAGAGCGGCGCTCTGACAGGTCGGTATAGAGGAGAGCGGCGCTCTGACAGGTCGGCATAGAGGAGAGCGGCGCTCTGACAGGTCGGCATAGAGGAGAGCGGCGCTCTGACAGGTCGGCATAGAGGAGAGCGGCGCTCTGACAGGTCGGCATAGAGGAGAGCGGCGCTCTGACAGGTCGGCATAGAGGAGAGCGGCGCTCTGACAGGTCGGCATAGAGGAGTGCGGCGCTCTGACAGGTCGGCATAGAGGAGAGCGGCGCTCTGACAGGTCGGTATAGAGGAGAGCGGCGCTCTGACAAGTCGGTATAGAGGAGAGCGGCGCTCTGACAGGTCGGTCCCTGCACAGTGTGAGGAGGCAGACCTGTTACCTGCCTGCTCAGCAAAGCGGAGCCCGGACACGTCCATGTGAAAGGGCCCTTTGTAAAAATATAATAATAAAAATTTTTTTTAAAAATGTTAAGGTTTGATCTAGGTCAGTGCCAGGGTTAGTGTTTAGGTCAAGTAAGGGTCAAAGGTCAGGGTCAGTATATTTTGGGACAGGATTTTTTTCTTTTTAAATTAGAATCAGTAATTATAACATACACATATGTGGTATCGTTGTGATCGTCAGGAGCAGGAGATTTTATTTTGTGGGATTTTTTGGTGGCAGCTTATGGTAGTAACAAGAAATACTGGTATATAGCTTTTATATATATATATATATATATATATATATATATATATATTTTTTTTTTTTTTTTTTGGAGGGGGGGGGGCAGTTTTCCTTTGATAATGAAAAAAAATTAAAATCAGGAGCTGTCCATTACTATTTACCACCAATAGAAAGCCCAATTTGTCCTGGAAAAAAAACAGTATTATGACATTGAGATTTCTCATGTACAGGGGTATTATGACGTTGGGATTTCTACACATCATGGGATGTGTAGTTCTACAACAACTGGAGGGCCGTAGTTTGAGGATCCCTGATCTAGAGGATGTGATAAGTATCTTTGATGTTTTGTTGTTATGTAGATGTCTGCCGTTTAGTGTGTGATGTTAGAATATTCCTATTTTCTTAGGAAATAAATAAGATATTGTTTACTAGCAGCCGTGTGTGTTTTCATAACTAACTTTACATCATTGTGCTTAGCAGAGTCCTAATAGGACTAGCTAATTATAGGCTTAGACAAGTCAACACATATATGCAATAGTTACATAGCTTATATTAGATTGTATATTATTGCAGTTACTTCAGGTACTATGACATGGAGATTTATCATGTACAGGGGGTCTCAAACATCCAACTGTTGCGAAACTACAAGTCCCATCATGCCTATACCTGTGGGAGTCATGTTTGTAAATGTCAGCCTTGGGACTTGTCGTTTCGCAACAGCTGGAGGGCTGCCAGTTTGAGACCCCCTGATCTAGAAAACACGAGTGAAGAGGAATTAGGAGCTGTAGCCCAAAGCAGCCATTCAGAAAGCAGGTGACATCTGATTGGCTATTGAAGACGCCATTATTTCCAACTTATAGTACTGTAGTCAGGGGCCCCGGGTCAGAATATTCCAGAAGGCCTTACCCTGGGTGCCATGATTGCTGAACTGGGTGTCATCGTCAGAGGTGGAGCTCAGGTTCAGGCCCAATTCTTCAATACGTTTCTTCTGTTTAGTCAGAGCGCTGCTCTGAAAATCACGTTCCGCTCTTCTCTTCATTGTCACTACGGAGAGGAGAAACACTCAATGGAAGTATCTGAACCTGAGATTTTACAAATAAGAAAAAAAGTCTTGCTTATATCCGGTCTAAGATGTACTTTAAACTAGGGTTGTCCCGATACCACTTTTTTAGGACTGAGTACAAGTACCGATACTTTTTTTCAAGTACTCGCCTATACCGAATACCGATACTTTTTTTTAAATGGCACTAATTGGCACTGGAAGACGGCACTAGCAGAAGGCACTGATTGGCAGGTGGCACTTATTGGCACTGGCAGGTGGCACTGATTGGCAGATGACACTGGTTGGCACTGGCAGATGGCACTAATTGGCACGTGGCACTGGCAGGTGGCACTGGCAATTGGCACTGACTGGCAGGTGGCACCAATTGGCACTGGCAGGTGGCACTGGATGGCAATAGTTAGCACTGGCAGGTGGCACTGTTTGGCATGTGGCACTGATGGCTTTAGTTGGCACTGGTAGGTGGCACTGGATGGAAGGTGGCACTAATTGGCACTGGTATTGGCACTGGCAGGTGGCATTGGCAGATGGCACTGACTGGCAGGTGGCACCAATTGGCACTGGCAGGTGGCACTGACAGGCAATAGTTAGCACTGGCAGATGGCACTGGTTGGCATGTGGCACTGATGGCTTTAGTTGGCACTGGTAGGTGGCACCAATTGGCACTGGATGGTGGCACTGGTATTGGCACTGGCAGGTGGCATTGGCAGATGGCACTGGATGGAAGGTGGCACTAATTGGCACTGGATGGTGGCACTGGATGGAAGGTGGCACTAATTGGCGGCACTGGTATTAGCACTGGCAGGTGGCACTGGATGGCAGGTGGCACTAGCGCAAAAAAAATGGTGTCAGACCCCCTCTCCCTCCAGTATAGACACCCCCCCCTGCCCCCCGTAGTACAGAGAGCGATGTGTGTCCCACGAGCGCAGGCCCCTCCTCCTCTGTGGGTGTAAACAGAGAGGAGGGCCGCCGCGCTGGGTGTACCAAGATGGCCGCGGCTCCGGAGCTAGGCCGAAGCCGTGGCCTTTCCTGATGCTGTGACTGCGGGGGCAATCCGCGGATTGCCGCCGCGGTCACAGCATCAGGAAAGGCCGCGGCTTCGGCCTAGCTCCGGATCCGTGGCACTGCTAGCGGCCATGTAAAATATCGGCCTAATTTGGATAAAAATCGGCCGATTTCTCCAAAACTGACAAATATCGACCTCTAATTGAAAGTGCGCTGAAAGCTCAAAATTGGTCTGGGAAGGAAGGAGGTGAAAGTGCCCGGTATTGATGTGGTTAAAAAAAATAACCTCACAAAGAAAGGTCAGTGGACAGAGGCTTACACAGAACATGGAGGGGCCGGCCAGGAAGTGCGACGTCTCAGATGTCATATAGATCCTCTGTGATTCTTCAGGTCATCGCCAGGTCTTGGAGGCAGGGGGCGCCGCGCGGTTCTGTCAGCGGGAGAAAAGCAAAAAAAGGTGTTAGGAGGAAAACCTAGGATGGAACATGTGGCTGCCATTGCCAACGTCCCCCTGAAACTGCTAGATGATTGTCGCACCAATCCCATCACTTAAATATTTCCCGTCGCCGATCTATAAAATATACAGGAGATCCGACTGCGAGTTCCCCGCATCCGTATTTAAGAAAAGTATACATACAGCTGTGCTCATAAGTTTACATACCCTGGCAGAATTTATGATTTCTTGGCCGTTTCTCAGAGAATATGAATGAGAACACAAAAACTTTTCTCTCACTCATGGTTAGTGTTTGGCTGAAGCCATTTATTATCAATCATCTGTGTTTACTCTTTTTATATCATAATGACAACAGAAACTACCCAAATGACCCTGATCAAATGTTTACATATCCCAGTTGTGGGCAGTATTAGGAAAGTAGTAGAGGAGTGTGGTGGGTAGTATTAGGAAAGTAGTAGAGGAGTGTGGTGGGTAGTCGTAGAGGAGTGTGGTGGGCAGTATTGGGTAAGTAGTAGAGGAGTGTGGTGGGTAGTATTAGGTAAGTAGTAGAGGAGTGTGGTAGGTAGTATTAGGTAAGTAGTAGAGTAGAATGGTGGGTAGTATTAGGCAAATAGTAGGAGTGTGGTGAGTAGTATTAGGAAAGAAGTAGAGGACAACTGTGGTGGGTAGTATTAGGAAAGTAGTAGAGGAGTGTGGTGGGTAGCATTAGGTAAGTAGTAGAGGAGTGTGGTGGGTAGCATTAGGAAAGTAGTAGAGGAGTGTGGTGGGTAGCATTAGGTAAGTAGTAGAGGAGTGTGGTGGGTAGTATTAGGAAAGTAGTAGAGGAGTGTGGTGGGTAGCATTAGGTAAGTAGTAGAGGAGTGTGGTGGGTAGCATTAGGAAAGTAGTAGAGGAGTGTGGTGGGTAGCATTAGGTAAGTAGTAGAGGAGTGTGGTGGGTAGTATTAGGAAAGTAGTAGAGGAGTGTGGTGGGTAGTATTAGGTAAGTAGTAGAGGAGTGTGGTGGGTAGTATTGGGTAAGTAGTAGAGGAGTGTGGTGGGTAGTATTAGGTAAGTAGTAGAGGAGTGTGGTGGGTAGCATTAGGTAAGTAGTAGAGGAGTGTGGTGGGTAGTATTAGGTAAGTAGTAGAGGAGTGTGGTGGGTAGTATTAGGAAAGTAGTAGAGGAGTGTGGTGGGTAGTCGTAGAGGAGTGTGGTGGGCAGTATTGGGTAAGTAGTAGAGGAGTGTGGTAGGTAGTATTAGGTAAGTAGTAGAGGAGTGTGAGTGGGTGGTATTAGGTAAGTAGTAGAGGAGTGTGGTGGGTAGTATTAAGTGATGTGCAGTGGCCAGTATTAGGAGTGGTATAGAGGTGGAGGGGGTAGCAGAGAAGTGCTATGTGTACTAGGTGTAGTAAGCTAGTATGATGTGTAGTGGGTAGGTTAGTAGTAGAGGAGTTTGATGTTTAGTGGGTAGTATTAGGTAAGTAGTAAACAAGTGTGGTGGCTAGTATTGGGTAAGTAGTAGAGGAGTGTTGTGGGTAGTATTAGGTAAGTAGTAGAGGAGTGTGGTGGGTAGTACTGGGTAAGTGGTAGAGGAGTGTGGTGGGTAGTATTGGGTAAGTAGTAGGAGTGTGGTGGGTAGTATTGGGTAAGTAGTAGAGGAGTGTGGTGGATAGTATTAGGTAAGTAGTAGAGGAGTGTGAGTGGGTAGTATTGGGTAAGTAGTAGAGGAGTGTGGTGGGTAGTATTGGGAAAGTAGTAGAGGAGTGTGGTGGGTAGTATTGGGTAAGTAGTAGAGGAGTGGGGTGGGTAGTATTGGGTAAGTAGTAGAGGAGTGTGGTGGGTAGTATTGGGTAAGTAGTAGAGGAGTGTGAGTGGGCAGTATTAGGTAAGTAGTAGAGGAGTGTGGTGGGTAGTATTGGGTAAGTAGTAGAGGAGTATGGTGGGTAGCATTGGGTAAGTAGTAGAGGAGTGTGGTGGGTAGTATTAGGTAAGTAGTAGAGGAGAGTGGTGGGTAGTATTGGGTAAGTAGTAGAGGAGTGTGGTGGGATGTATAAGGTAAGTAGTAGAGGACTGTGGTGGGTAGTATTAGGAAAGTAGTAGAAGAGTGTGGTGTGCAGTATTGGGTAAGTAGTAGAGGAGTGTGGTGGGCAGTATTAGGAAAGTAGTAGAGGAGTGTGGTGGGTAGTATTAGGTAAGTAGTAGAGGAGTGTGAGTGGGCAGTATTGGGTAAGTAGTAGAGGAGTGTGGTGGGTAGTATTAGGTAAGTAGTAGGAGTGTGGTGGGTAGTATTAGGTAAGTAGTAGAGGAGTGTGGTGGGAAGTATTGGGAAAGTAGTAGAGGAGTGTGGTGGGGTGTATTAGGTAAGTAGTAGAGGACTGTGGTGGGTAGTATTAGGAAAGTAGTAGAAGAGTGTGGTGGGTAGAATTAGGAAAGTAGTAGAGGAGTGTGGTGGGTAGTATTGGGTAAGTAGTAGGAATGTGTCGGTATTAGGTAAGTAGTAGAGGAGTGCGAGTGGGCAGTATTAGGCAAGTAGTAGAGGAGTGTGAGTGGGTGGTATTAGGTAAGTAGTAGAGGAGTGTGGTGGGTAGTATTAGTATTAAGTGATGTGCAGTGGCCAGTAATAGGAGTAGTATAGAGGTGGAGGGGGTAGCAGAGAAGTGCTATGTGTACTAGACTAGTATGATGATTAGTGGGTAGGTTAGTAGTAGAGGAGTTTGATGTGTAGTGGGTAGTATTAGGTAAGTAGTAAATGAGTGTGGTGGGTAGTATTAGGTAAGTAGTAGAGGAGTGTGGTGGGTAGTATTAGGAAAGTAGTAGAGGAGTGTGGTGGGTAGTATTAGGAAAGTAGTAGAGGAGTGTGGTGGGTAGTATTAGTATTAAGTGATGTGCAGTGGCCAGTAATAGGAGTAGTATAGAGGTGGAGGGGGGTAGCAGAGAAGTGCTATGTGTACTAGACTAGTATGATGATTAGTGGGTAGGTTAGTAGTAGAGGAGTTTGATGTGTAGTGGGTAGTATTAGGTAAGTAGTAAATGAGTGTGGTGGGCAGTATTAGGTAAATAGTAGAGGAGGGTGGTGGGTAGTAGTAGTGTATTAAGTGATGTACAGTGACCAGTACTAGGAGTCGTATAGAGGTGGAGGGGGTAGCAGAGAAGTGTTATGTGTAGTAAGCTAGTATGATGTGTAGTGGGTAGTACAAGGTTAGTAGTAGTAGTAGGGTGTGATGTGTACTAGGTGTAGTAAGCTAGTATGATGTGTAGTGGGTAGGTTAGTAGTAGAGGAGTTTTATGTTTAGTGGGTAGTATTAGGTAAGTAGTAAATGAGTGTGGTGGGTAGTATTGGGTAAGTAGTAGAGGAGTGTGGTGGGTAGTATTAGGAAAGTAGTAGAGGAGTGTGGTGGGTAGCATTAGGTAAGTAGTAGAGGAGTGTGGTGGGTAGTATTGGGTAAGTAGTAGAGGAGTGTGGTGGGTAGTATTGGGTAAGTAGTAGAGGAGTGTGGTGGGTAGTATTGGGTAAGTTGTAGAGGCGTGTGGTGGGTAGTATTAGGTAGGTAGTAGAGGAGTGTGGTGGGTAGTATTAGGTAAGTAGTAGAGGAGATCTTTTTCTACCTGATGAAGTCACATGGGCGTGACGATACGTGTCGGGACCAAGTGATACATACACCAGAAGTGACTACAAGCTCGCTACTCCACGTACGTTTGTTTTTGAGTGAGTAAACTAGCCGTGTTTTTAGCCAAATAATCTCAGCTAAACAGAACCTCTTTTTTTACCGACGCGGAGGATCTCTGGAACGGACTTCCTCAGAGGACGCACCATTTACCATAGAGTCTTCCCAGTTGGACCAACCAGAGGAGGACCCCTGGAGACAATCGGCTTGTCCTCTTACAATGAGGTGAGAGGTCGGTGAACACTTCGGTGTCATTACTCCGCATGGTGGAGGGACTCGCCACTCCTCTTTGTAGTATCACATTCTATACTACGCACTCACATCATCACTTTCTTCTCTTTTTTATCTTTCATTTTATAATAATATTGATCGTCACATTGTCACCGATCGATCGATCATTTAGTATTTAATTCCGGCTCTGATTTATGTTATTTGGGATTTTTCCTTTTATTATCTTAATTTTAACTCTTCACTTTGTTTTATTCACTTGAGTTGCGTGTTCTCTGCGGAGGATCACACTTATCTGCCGATCACTCCCCCTCACTATGTGACACACTACATGTTTCTATAGCAACGATTTTATCTGCATTATCCTTGTGAGGATTCACATTCATTGCAAGAGTTTGATATTCCTTTCCTATTCAGGAGCAAGTATATTACAGCGCAGCACTATTACTGTACTAGTATGAGGTTAGTCGTAGTAGGGTGTGATGTGTCGTGGGTAGTAGTGCCAATAGTAGGGTGTAGTGAATAATAGTAGTAGGGTGTCGTGGGTAGTAGTAGGGTGTAGTGAATAATAGTAGTAGGGTGTCGTGGGTAGTAGTAGGGTGTTGTGAATAGTAGTAGTAGGGTGTTGTGAATAGTAGTGGTAGGGTGTAGTGAATAGTAGTGGTAGTAGTAGGGTGTTGTGAATAGTAGTAGTAGGGTGTTGCGGGTAGTAGGATGCAATGGGTAGTAGGAGGGAGCAGCGGGTAGTGGTAGGTAGTAGGAGGGTGCAGTGGGTAGTAGTAGGGTGGTAGTGAATAGTAGGGTGTTGTGGGTAGTAGTTTGGTGCAGTGGGTAGTAGTAGGGTGCAGTGGGTAGTAGTAGGGTGCAGTGAATAGTAGTAGGGTGTCGTGGGTAGTAGGGTGTCGTGGGTAGTAGGGTGTCGTGGGTAGTAGGAGGGAGTAGTACTGTGCAGTGGGTAGTAGTAGGGTGTAGTGAATAGTAGTAGTAGTAGTAGGGTGTCGTGGGTAGTAGGAGGGTGTAGTGAATAGTAGTAGTAGGGTGCAGTGGGTAAGGATGAGCTCCGGCGTGTTTGCAAACCCCACATGCAAAGCCCACCAGGAAGTCGACGCTAATCACAGGCAGGGAGACATTTCCCGATCTCTGCAGCCGAGTATCAGGACAATGTCTCCCTGCCTGTGATTAGCGCAGACTTCCTGGTGGGCTCTGCATGTGGGGTTTGCAAACACGCCGGAGCTCATCCTTAGCAGTAGGGAGTAGTAGGTAATAGTAGTGGTAGTAGTAGGGTGTCGCGGGTAGTAGGATGCAGTGGGTAGTAGGAAGGAGCAGTGGGTAGTAGTAGGGTGTTGTGGGTAGTAGTGAAAGTAGTAGGGTGTTGTGGGTAGTAGGAGGCTGCAGTGGGTAGTAGTAGGGAGCAGTGGGTAGTAGTGAAAGTAGTAGGGTGTTGTGGGTAGTAGGAGGCTGCAGTGGGTATGAGTAGTGGGTAGTAGTAGGGGGTGCAGTGAGGGTGAAGTTGGTAGTAGTAGGGTGCAGTGGGTAGTAGTGAAAGTAGTAGGGGGCTGCAGTGGGTAGTAGTGAAAGTAGTAGGGTGTTGTGGGTGGTAGTAGGGAGCAGTGGGTAGTAGTGAAAGTAGGGTGTTGTGGGTAGTAGGAGGCTGCAGTGGGTAGTAGTAGGGAGCAGTGGGTAGTAGTGAAAGTAGGGTGTTGTGGGTAGTAGGAGGCTGCAGTGGGTAGTAGTAGGGAGCAGTGGGTAGTAGTGAAAGTAGGGTGTTGTGGGTAGTAGTAGGGTGCAGTGGGGAGTAGGGAGTGCAGTGGGTGGTAGTGGGGAGTATGGGATGTGTAGAGGGTAGTAGTAGGGAGCAGTGGGTAGTAGTGGGGGGTGCAGTGAGGGTGAAGTTGGTGGTAGTATTAGGGTGCAGCGGGGAGTAGTAGGGGGTGCAGTGAGGGTGAAGTTGGTGGTAGTAGTAGGGGGTGCAGTGGGGAGTAGGGGGTGCAGTGGGGAGTAGGGGATGTGTAGAGGGTAGTAGTAGTAGTAGGAGGTTTGCACACACACACAGGATATAACATGTATCTCTGGATGGAGTAATTGTCAGTCTCACTATCCCAGCACTGGGGGGGGGATGGGGGTTGGCAGAGGTCAGCAGTGAAGGGGTTAGCAGCACGGATCTCCTGATGTCACCTGACAGGGGGAGGGGGAGATACAGATATAGGAACACATTGTAAATAAACACCCCCTCCCCCATACACTGTGTGTTGGTGTCTTCCTATGACTGAGGGATTCTTTCCTCTTTCTCCGTGTAATCTGATCTCCCCGGATCTCTCGCTGTCTCTCCGCTCACCGTCCGGTTTCGTTTCTCGTTCTGTTTAGTCGCGCCAGCCGGGTCCTCCCGTCCTCCCGCCGCGCCGAGATGACGTCATTCACTGCCCGCCGGGGTCCTTCCGTCGCGCCGGTGACATCACACGGGCTGTCCTGTCCGCTGCCTGATCCTACAGAGACCAGAGAGAGAGTGCGGGGGAGGGGGCGCCGGGGGATTGTCTCCATTCCTGTCCGGGACAAGGAGGACTCTATCATCCCGGGGCTACTGAGTGAGCAGAGGGGGAGTCTACTTCCTATACTACTCACCGCACACTACTACTATCCATACTACTCACTGACCTATTACTACTCATCCCATACTACACCCTACTACTATCTATACTACCCACTGACCTATTACTACTCATCCCATACTACACCCTACTACTATATATATTACCCAGCACTGACCTACTACTACCTACACATCCCATACTACACCCTACTACCCAGCACTGACCTATTACTATCTATACTACTCATCCCATGCTACACCCTACTACCCAGCACTGACCTACTACTAACCTATACTACTCATCACATACTACACCCTACTACTATCTATACTACCCAGCACTCACCTATTACTACCTACACATCCCATACTACACCCTACTACTATCTATACTACTCACTGACCTACTACTAACCTATACTACACATCCCATACTACTCCCTACTACTATCTATACTACCCATCACTGACCAACTACTATCTATACTACTCATCCCATACTACACCCTACTACTATCTATACTACCCAGCACTGACCTACTACTAACCTATACTACTCATCCCATACTACACCCTACTACTATCTATACTACTCACTGACCTACTACTAACCTATACTACTCATCCCATACTACACCCTACTACTATCTATACTACCCAGCACTGACCTATTACCTACACTACACATCCCATGCTACACCCTACTACCCAGCACTGACCTATTACTACACATCCATACTTCTGTACTACTAACCTATTACTACCCACTACTCACACTGCACATCACACTTGTCTACTACTAACGTGCTACCACCCCCTGCACAACCTACAACTACCAGTCCTACCCCCTGCACATCACACTTCTCTACTACTAACCTCCTACTACTACCTACTGCATGTCACTTCTCTACTACCAACATGCTACTACAACCCATTGCACATCACACTTCTCTACTACTACCCACTACACATCTCATACTACCTACTACCAGTACTAACACTACACATCACACTTGTCTACTACTAACATGCTACTACCCCTTGTACAACATACTACTACCAGTCCTACACATCACACTTCTCTACTATTAACCTCCTACACACTGCACATCATACTTCTCTACTACTACCCACTGCATGTCACAGGTCTCTACTACTAACATGCTACTACTACCCCCTGTACAACCTACTACCACCAGTCCTACCCCCTGCACATCTCTACTACTAACATGCTACTACTACTCACTGCACATCACACTTCTCTACTACTACCCACTGCACATTTTTCTTCTGTACTGCTCGCCTACTACTTCCTCCTGCACATCATACGTCTCTAAGAGTAACCTACTACTACCAGTCCTACCCACTGCACATTGTACTTTTCTACTACAAACATGCTACTACTACCCACTGCACATCACACGTCTACTAACCTACTACTACCAGTCCTACTCCCTGCACATCACACTTCTGTGTTGCTAAAAATACTATCCACTGCACATCACCCTTCTACTATGAACATGCTACTACCCCCTGCACATCATACTTCTCTACTATTACTACCCCCTGCACATCATACTTCTCTACCACTACTACCCCCTGCACATCATACTTCTCTACTACCCCCTGCACATCATACTTCTCTACTACCCCCTGCACATCATACTTCTCTACTACCCCCTGCACATCATACTTCTCTACTACCCCCTGCACATCATACTTCTCTACTACCCCCTGCACATCATACTTCTCTACTACCCCCTGCACATCATACTTCTCTACTACTACTACCCCGTGCACATCATACTTCTCTACTACCCCCTGCATATCATACTTCTCTACTACTACTACCCCCTGCATATCATACTTCTCTACTACTACCCCCTGCATATCATACTTCTCTACTACTACCCCCTGCATATCATACTTCTCTACTACCCCCTGCACATTATACTTCTCTACTACCCCCTGCACATCATACTTCTCTACTACCCCCTGCACATCATACTTCTCTACTACCCCCTGCACATCATACTTCTCTACTACCCCCTGCACATCATACTTCTCTACTACCCCCTGCACATCATACTTCTCTACTACCCCCTGCACATCATACTTCTCTACTACTACTACCCCGTGCACATCATACTTCTCTACTACCCCCTGCATATCATACTTCTCTACTACTACTACCCCCTGCATATCATACTTCTCTACTACTACCCCCTGCATATCATACTTCTCTACTACTACCCCCTGCATATCATACTTCTCTACTACCCCCTGCACATTATACTTCTCTACTACCCCCTGCACATTATACTTCTCTACTACCCCCTGCACATCATACTTCTCTACTACCCCCTGCATATCATACTTCTCTACTACTACCCCCTGCATATCATACTTCTCTACTACCCCCTGCACATCATACTTCTCTGTTGCTAACAATACTATCCACTTCACATCACACTTCTCCTAACCTATTACCAGTTCTACCCACTGCACATGATACAACTCTGCTACTACCAACTTCTCTACTACCAACCCCTGCATGTCACATGCTACCCCCTGCATATCGCACTCCCTCTACTACTAACCTTCTATTACTCACTGCACCTCACACTTCTCTACTAATAACATGCTAGTACTACCTCCTGCACATTATTCTTCTGTACTACTCACCTACTACTACCCATCATCTTGTACGTCTCCTCTACGATTCCCCCCATTTATATGTACTAACAGTCAGTATTCTGAATCTGTTACTTAGCAGATGAATCCTGCCCTGGTTGGAGGTAAGTGACCCCGTGTACAGCCCCTCCCACTGACCCCTCCACCCCACCCCCTCCTAGTTCTGCTACGTCATGTGACAATGGTGATCAGAATGCTGATCATGTGCGGAAGCGGAGTCACCGAGCCCACCAATCACAATCTCCTATGGGAGACCCTGCCTACATCCCAGTCTGCGCTCAGAGGTGTCATCACTTGTCCGATACTTTGTATCTTTATTTGAAATAAATCTCTTTTGTATCTTTATTGGAAATAAATCTCTTGTATCTTTATTGGAAAAAAATCTCTTTGTATCTTTATTGGAAATAAATCTCTTTTGTATCTTCCATACGAAAGAAAAGTGAATACCCTGCGCTGCCAATAGTGTGATAATGGTAGCTGCTAACACAGCTTATTCAAAAAAGCAAAAGTGACAAAAAGATATATAAGTGTAGCGCTTATAGTGATATGTTAAATATCAAAATACCATAGTATATGTAATAAAAATTACACAGAAACAAATAAATATAAAACGTAAATAAACGGTATGTACAACCCTTTAGGAAAAGAGAAGTGCCAATAAATGAATAATATAGTGTACTTGATGTAATATCCAGTGAAAAACAAAGTCCGACAAAACTTAGTGTTCAAAATAATTGATAATGTTGAAGTTCATATTTTCCACATGTCATTCAAGTGAGTGAATAAGATGAAAAGATGCGTGACTTCTAAAACGATATAATCCCACCACCGATAAAAGTGCAGGCTTACCGGAACTTATTGACCGCTAGTGGCGTATGCCAAGAGAGGTCAATCAAGGCTTGTTATGACGGATGTCAGAAAACGATCCTTGGCCGGGAATTGTAGACCCAATTGGATGATGTATCCGTGGATGGAATAGGTCCCCAGGGACAGACTGGAAACTGTACTGGTGTAGGACTCTCAAAACCAATTGGTTCAGTGAAATAATGGTGCATAAGAGGGAGAAAAGAGAGGTGGCCACATAGCGTAACTCCGTATGATAAATTGCGTGTTTATTCACAGCTGACAAACTTACATTTGGCTGATGTAAAGATTTCTTGCATGCAAAAATGGGGCGACAGTGGAGTCCACTGTCGCCCCATTTTTGCATGCAAGAAATCTTTACATCAGCCAAATGTAAGTTTGTCAGCTGTGAATAAACACGCAATTTTTTATCATACGGAGTTACGCTATGTGGCCACCTCTCTTTTCTCCCTCTTATGCACCATTATTTCACTGAACCAATTGGTTTTGAGAGTCCTACACCAGTACAGTTTCCAGTCTGTCCCTGGGGACCTATTCCATCCACGGATACATCATCCAATTGGGTCTACAATTCCCGGCCAAGGATCGTTTTCTGACATCCGTCATAACAAGCCTTGATTGACCTCTCTTGGCATATGCCACCAGTGGTCAATAAGTTCCGGTAAGCCTGCACTTTTATCGGTGGTGGGATTATATCGTTTTAGAAGTCAAGCATCTTTTCATCTTATTCACTCACTTGAATGACATGTGGAAAATATGAACTTCAACATTATCAATTATTTTGAACACTAAGTTTTGTCGGACTTTGTTTTTCACTGGATATTACATCAAGTACACTATATTATTCATTTATTGGCACTTCTCTTTTCCTAAAGGGTTGTACATACCGTTTATTTACGTTTTATATTTATTTGTTTCTGTGTAATTTTTATTACATATACTATGGTATTTTGATATTTAACATATCACTATAAGCGCTACACTTATATATCTTTTTGTATCTTCCATACGAGGAACTGTAACATATCGGTAATCTTATTGGTTTCTCTTTTCATTAAAGACTCCAAACACAATCCTCTGTCTCTTCTTCTTTTTGTTAGTTAAGTGTTGATCCTGAAAAAATTAATTAAAGTATAAAGGGGAAAGGAATGCTATGAAGAAGTTGGGACTTTACATGGAGTGCACAGTTTAGGGAAAAACGGTACGGTAATTCAGTTTACTGTTAAAAAAAGTGTCAAATGCAAAACTCTGGTGGGTGTACCAAGATGGCCACTTGCCCCTGTCTCAGTGTATCATTACTATGGAGGCGTGCGGGGTGTACCAAGATGGCCGCTTGCCCCTGTCTCAGTGTATCATTACTATGGAAGAGTGCGGGGTGTACCAAGATGTCCGCTTGCCCCCGTCTCAGTGTATCATTACTATGGAGGAGTGCGGGGTGTACCAAGATGTCCGCTTGCCCCGTCTAAGTGTATCATTACTATGGAGGAGTGCGGGGTGTACCAAGATGTCCGCTTTCCCCCCCTGTCTCAGTGTATCATTACTATGGAGGAGTGCGGGGTGTACCAAGATGGCCGCTTGCCCCCGTCTCAGTGTATCATTACTATGGAGGAGTGCGGGGTGTACCAAGATGTCCGCTTTCCCCCCCTGTCTCAGTGTATCATTACTATGGAGGAGTGCGGGGTGTACCAAGATGTCCGCTTTCCCCCCCTGTCTCAGTGTATCATTACTATGGAGGAGTGCGGGGTGTACCAAGATGGCCGCTTGCCCCCTTCTCAGTGTATCATTACTGTGGACAAGTACGGGGTGTACCAAGATGGCCGGCCACGAATCGTCACTTCCATTACACTTTCTGACGGGTCGCCTAATCTGACGAAACACAGGCACCCCCATGTGATGCGCAACTTCCTGATCCTCTTCCTGACTGTGCAGCACAGAGTGGGTGGGGCCTAATGCCCTAGCCAATGCACACGTGCGTCTATGGGGCTCCAAGGTTCCATGCAGAGAGCGCACCCCCTCCCCCCCAGCACGCTGACCGCGCTGTCACTGAAGCTCTAGATCACTGTTTGCAATTGGGAGCCAGCAGGGCGGTCTTCCGATCACGTGACTTGTTTTTCCAATCATGGGAGCTCCAGCATTACAGGTGGGTTTTTGGCTCGGTTCACACGTATGCGCTGCGAGAATCTGTGCGTTTCCAGCGCCAGTTACCGCGTCGCATGTCACCCCGCCCGGCGGTTTACACTGCCCTATGCGAACCGCTGCAGGTGTCAATGGAAAGGTAATGACACCCCCCCCTCCCAGATCGATTCGCATATCGCAGTGCGAACTGTCAAATGGTGCAAAATCGGATCGCATTGGGTGTGAGTTAGGGTGACCACATTTCCAAACTGCCATTCAGGGACACCCCTCTTCCTAAAAAAATAGGAATGTGCTGTAACGAATGAGCACAGTGATTGGACACAAGAGGCGGGATTAATGATTTCTCCAATCACAAGCAGGGGGCGGGGATTGTGCTCCTCCATGCATTCCCGGCCAGGATAAGTACTGTCAGTGAGTAAAGCGGTGATGTGGCGGCCATTTTTGGGGGAATTAGTTTGGCTTGGGGGGTGACTGTGTCAGTTTCATTCCGGGACACTGTATTGTCCTGGAATGAAGGTGCCCGGGACAGACCTGCAAAATGCGGGACTGTCCCGGGCAATCCGGGACACGTGGTCACCCTAGTGTGAACAGCCATGCGATCCGATTCCAGTGTGGACCAAAAAAAAAAAGGTCCTGTACCATTTTGGTGCGAATGTGATGCGATTTCAGCCATACAGTTTGCGGCAATGCGGTGCGAATCGCATGCAATGTTTTTTTAATGCAAATACAGCCTGCTAGGACCTCCTACTCCTCCAGACTGTTACTGTTAACACCCCAGATATCTCACCAAAGCCCCCCCAACAGGGCTGATAAAAAAAATTGTAATAAATAAATATTTTTTATTATATTATTTTATTTATTTAAATAAAAAGAGTTGTAAAAAAAAAATAAAGTACTGACACGGACTGTGCCAGTAGTTTTCTATTTTTTAGTTCATTTTTAATTTATTTCTTTTTTTAAATAAAGAGTTGTAAAAAAATAAAATTGTAAATAAAAAATAAAAACTACAGACACAGTCCGCGTCAGTAGTTTTTTTTTTTTTACAATTTAAATTTTTTACAACTCTTTATTTATTTAAAAAAAAAAAACGAACTAAAAATAAAAACTGTGAGACAGTCCGTGTCAGTAGTTTTTATTTTTAAATATTTTACAACTTTTTCTTTAACCACTTAAGCCCCGGACCATATTGCTGCCTAAAGACCCAAGGGGTTTTTACAGTTCGGGACTGCGTCGCTTTAACAGACAATTGCGCGGTCGTGTGACGTGGCTCCCAAACAAAATTGGCGTCCTTTTTTCCCCCACAAATAGAGCTTTCTTTTGGTGGTATTTGATCACCTCTGCGGTTTTTATTTTTTGCGCTATAAACAAAAATAGAGCGACAATTTTGAAAAAAATGCAATATTTTTTACTTTTTGCTGTAATAAATATCCCCCAAAAACATATATAAAAACATTTTTTCCTCAGTTTAGGCCGATACGTATTCTTCTACCTATTTTTGGTAAAAAAAAATCGCAATAATCGTTTATCGGTTGGTTTGCGCAAAATTTATAGCGTTTACAAAATAGGGGATAGTTTTTTTGCATTTTTATTTTTTTTATTTTTTTTACTACTAATGGCGGCGATCAGCGATTTTTTTCGTGACTGCGACATTATGGCGGACACTTCGGACAATTTTGACACATTTTTGGGACAATTGTCATTTTCACAGCAAAAAATGCATTTAAATTGCATTGTTTATTGTGAAAATGACAGTTGCAGTTTGGGAGTTAACCACAGGGGGCGCTGTAGGAATTTAGGGTTTACTTTGTGTGTGTTTACTAGTGTAGGGGGGTGTGGCTGTAGGAATGACGTCATCGATCGAGTCTTCCCTATAAAAGGAATGACGCGATCGATGCGCCGACACAGTGAAGCACGCGGAAGCCGCGTGTACACGCGGCTCTCCCCGTTCTTCAGCTCCGGGGAGCGATCGCGCCGTCGTCCCGGATCGCTCCCCGAGCGGACCCGACCTCCGCATGTACCGGGGGGGTCCCGATCGGACCCCCCACCCACGTCTAGCAGAGGACGTACAGGTACGTACATGTGCCTGTCCGTGCCATTCTGCTGACGTATATGTACATGAGGAGGTCGGGAAGTGGTTAAATAAATAAAAAATATTTATATATTACAATTCTTTTTTTTTTTTTTTTTTTTTCATCAGCCCTGTTGGGGGGATTTTGGTATTTTTTTTTTTTTTTTTTTATATTTTTTATGTGTCATCAGTGCTGGATATTAGTGCCACTGTCACATGACATTAAAAACAAGTATCGGTAATCGGTACTGGAGAGTGCTTGAAATAAAAGTATCGGTACTTGTACTCGGTCTTAAAAAAGAGGTATCGGGACAACTCTAGTTACAACATCTGATAATGTTTTATTGTTGTCTTGGTGATATTTCCAACCCCCCCCATATTTCATGTACTAGTGTCACAGACAGTGGCAGCAAAAGGGTTAAAGGATGAAAAATTCCCCAAAGAGATCACAGAGGGAGATACAAAGAGAAATGTTTATTCTTTGCCAATCTATCCAAAACTACAAACATATATATATACATATATATATAAAGCTGTCAGGTACCTGCAATTCTGCTATTTCACCTGCTGGTGGCATTGTATCCCCGTGGCTGTTATCAGGCTGTGATTCTGGCAGTCACCAGTAGGTGTTTTTTTTTTTTACACACAAATCATTTTAGGCCTGAAGATTACATAAAACCTCCAAAACATAAAATATTTTCTGAAAGCAAAAACACCCCAGAGTATAAAATGGTGATAGTTTTTTTTTTTTTTATGTCGTACAATGTTATCACAAAATTACCCCAAACATTTTATATATATATATATATGAAAAATAAATGAAAAAAAAAATTATATATATTAAGTGTCCATAAGTGTCCAATGAACAATAAAAATATTTTGAAAATTCAGGTTAATGTTGAGTGAAGTTTTTAACCGTGATTAGCAAACAGAACTCCTCCACCAGTGAAAGGATAAAAAAGCTATGCGCTTACCAGAAGGGCAAGCATTTAGGGCTTGCAGCTGGAAAACCCCCAGCAAGGGTCTTAATGGAAACTGCTGCTGATGATCCAAATAATATTCCTCCAATGATGTAGGTGGATATGGAATCCGAAAAACATAAAAGAAATATATATACAGCATATGGTGATGTACCGCAGATAACACAGGATAATGAGCACACCAGGAAAAGCCGCCACCAAATAGGATCACCAAATAAGGGGGACTCTTACCAGATATGCTAAATAGAGTGCTTGTGGCCAAACCCAGCCAGGGCCTTTAGATAATCTCCAAACACGCCAGCCAAAGCACACGGCTTTCTCAGACAACCATAACGGAATATGTCACCAGAAAGAAAGATGAAATCCACATAGTGAAGTATCGCAGAGATAGGTTTAATAAAAAGTAGATGCACTTACATAAAAAAGAGTAATGTCAGCGTTAAAAAAAATTTTTGCGAGCCGGCCGGCTTCTACGAGCGCCCGTCCTTCGGGACCTAGACGCAGCACGTCAGAGCGTCTCCTCCTCCCGACGTACGTTTCGTCAGTATGTGACGTCGTCTGGGGAACGGGCGACGCAATGACGTGTCGCGTTTAAATACATAATAATAAAAACCAAGCCTCGATATGGATGCAGTCCCGACCATCACGTGACGAGAATTACCCAATCATAGGACCGCAAACTGAAGCAAGGCGAATGCTGCGATAGACACCGCTGAATAATCAATGCGGTACCACAGCAGCACTCAAAATATTAACAAGGGTATTATGAACATTAAAGTAATGTGCATTCTCGAGTCAAGCCAACCACTAAGGCTCAAGAATACCTATACAAGCTCCTAAAAAAATATATATCAGTAAATTGCGACTGTTAAAAAATTTATAATATAAACCTTCAGTGGGACAATCATGTATCTCCTATTATATGGACTCTAATAAGAGTCACTTACAAAAATGATTAATAATTACAAAGGTGTATAAATATAAAAAGCCAAAAAAAGGGTTAAATGATGGCCTTACTATTAAATATCCTAATTCTTATAAGGCATCCTCCATAAAGCCAAAATGACCCCATGAAGGGTATGTATTGCCATGAGACAAAATTACTAATAGGGAGAAGAGGGGATGGCAAGGGGATGGGGAGGGAGGGGAAAAAAGGGGGGGGGGAGGGGAATGGGAAGGGAAGGGAGGAAAGGGGGGAGGGGAAGAGGGAAGGGGAATGAGAAGAGGGGGGAAGGGGAGGAAAAATTATCAAAATATCATCAAAAAGTATGTATGTATATGATAATGAGGCTCGCCCCATTGGAGGCCCACAATCATACAGCCTGTGTTGGGCTTGACTCAAGTTGGCACACAACAAACAATAATAATAAAAAACATTTAAAAATAAAAATAAAAAAATAAAAATAAAAACCACATAGTAGAATATTAAAATATTAATCAAGCATTATTAATAAATGCATTAACATCTACCTCCACATTTAATCCATGTGGAGTATAACATTTGACCTTATGTATCCACCCCATTTCGAGTCTGGAAATACTCCTAACCAAAGATCCCCCTCGCCAATGTGGGGTATACTTGTCAATGCCTAAAAAGACTGTTTTAGAAGGGTCTTTGCTATGCGACAATAAATAGTGTTTAGACACTGAATGGTTAGTAAAACCATTTAAAATGTTTGTAATATGCTCATTGAGCCTGACCGAAAGGGGTCTTTTGGTTCTGCCAATGTATTGCAGCCCACATGGGCATTGGAGTAAGTAAACCACTCCTACAGTGGAACAGGTTATGAATGGTTTGATCTTATGCTCCTCTGAGGTGGATGTAGAAGTAAAAACATGAGTGCGTCTCTGTGTGCACCCATTAAGGGAGCACACCCGACAATTCCTACATTGGTAAAATCCTGTATAGGAATCCAAAAACGTCATCCTTGGAGGAGGTGGTTCTATAACGTTGGGGGCCAATCTGTGTCTTAAAGCTGAAACACCTCTGAAGATGACTTGTGGAACAGAGGGTAAAGCAGGACCAAGTATGGAATCATTTAATAAAATGTGCCAATGTTTTCTGACTAATTTTTTTATATTTTGATGTTGGGTGGAAAAAGTAGTCAAAAATGGAACCATGGATAGGTTTTTATCTTTCGGAGGTTTTGTGATAAGAAGAGTTTCTCTATCAATTTTCTTAACCTCCTCTAGAGTAGCCAAAAGGGGGCCCAATGAGTAACCTTTTTCTAAAAATCTTTCAGTCAAAAGTCCACTCTGATTGAGGAACTCCTGTTGGTTGGTACAATTACGCCTAATTCGTAGATATTGACTCTTGGGCACGGACTGTAACCAGGACTTATGATGACAACTGTCAACTGGGATATATGAATTACGGTCCGTTTTTTTAAAATGGGTTGATGTTACAAAATGATTTTCTATGATGGAAATCTTCAAATCCAAAAAACTAATGCTGGATTGGCTGGCCTCAAAGTCTAAATGAATACCCCTAGAGTTATTGTTTAGGAGCTCCATGAAGGCCTGTAGGTCCTCATAGGTTCCCTCCCATAGGAGGAGGATGTCGTCAATGTACCTTTTCCACAACTTTAGCTGTGGTGTCTGGCTAACATAGACGACATCCTCCTCCCATAACGCCATGAAGAGGTTGGCCAAACTGGGGGCAAACTTAGCCCCCATCGCCACACCTCTATCCTGGCGATAAAACTGGTGTTGGAACCAGAAATAATTGCGAGAGGCTGCGAAATGGAGCAAGTCCAAAATAAAACAAATTTGTTCATCAAATAAACCCGAATCGCGCCTAAGGTAATACTCTACTGCGAATAAACCTAGGTCATGCGGAATGATAGTATATAATGATGTAATGTCCGCAGTTACGAGCCAAACATTGGGAGATGGTTTAAGACTGGACAAAATGTTGATGGTATGCCTTGAATCTTTAAGGAGAGATGGCATCGCTGCCACTAAAGGCTGAAGAAAAAAGTCTATGTACCTGCCCACCCGGGAAGTGAGGGAATCTATCCCACTCACTATGGGGCGTCCCGGGGGGCAGGTTTGACTTTTATGAATCTTGGGGAGATAATATATTATTGGCGTTCTAGGGGCCAGAGGAACCAAGTAGGCTCTCTCCTTTTTAGTGATGATACCTTCCCTGAAACTATTTTTAACAATGCGATCAAGTTGTTCCAAATAATTGTTTTTAGGATCAGATTTCAAGGGAGTATAAGTATCACGGTCCTCCAAAATTCTGTTCATTTCCAATAAATAATCTGAACGGTTAAGGACAACAATACCGCCGCCTTTGTCGGCAGGCCGAATGACGATATCTTTGTTCTCACATAGAGAATTAAGGCCAGCCAAAAGGTCCTGGTCGACTCTACTGGATTTAACTGGAAGTGATTCTAAATCTTTAAGAAGAGCATCCCTAAATACCCTAATGGCGGGAGCCATAGTGGTTGAAGGGTTATATAAGGATGCATTAGATAGACCAGTATGCACAAAACCTCCCACTTGATTTTGGGTATTGGAAATGGGATTGGAAATCATGTACCTCTTGATATGCACTTTGCGTATGAACTTGTGTATATCAATGTAGGTCTCAAATTTATTTAATTTACGGGGTAAGGCATATTTGAGGCCTTTATCCAGGATAAGCCTTTCAGACTGATTTAAGGCAATGGTACTCAAATTATAAATTCCTGTTCCTGCTAAAACTTTTGCCTTTTTGACTCGTACCCTTCGCCCTCCTCTGACTCCTCTCCTGGGTCGCCTGCACGTTTCACGCCCTGACTGGGCCTGTGAAAACCCCACTGTTGTGGGGTAGGGCCAGAGGAGCCCGTACTGTTCAGAGGGTAGGCTATGTTCACAACCTCAGTCAAGCTCCCTTGTGGGGGATAGTTGACATTACTCCTTCCAAAATAATCACTAGGTCCCTCTTTGTCACGGAGGGGATAGAAGCGATTTTGTGTATCAATTTGGTAAGAAAAATCCTTGTCCTGGGTACCAAGTGGGTTATATTGATTTAAACCAGTTGGTTGAGCAAAATTGGGGGGTTGGAAATAGGGAAAACCCTGGGAGGGAGGGAAGAAGGGAGGGGGTGGTGGACCACTAGTATATTGTGGATATCCTTGAGGATAGGCTGACGGTAGGCGCCCCTGATTGGGGTAAAAATTACCCCGGTTACCACCCCTCCCTGAACCATAAGATGGTTTGGAATTTCTAGGTGGGGGAGATTGTGAATATGACTGCGAGGGTCCTCCCCTACCTTGATTAGGTAATCTAAAGGGGGATGAATGCGAACCCCTTCTTCTAGTACCCTGAAAATTAGGTCGTCCTAATTTTCAGGGTACTAGAAGAAGGGGTTCGCATTCATCCCCCTTTAGATTACCTAATCAAGGTAGGGGAGGACCCTCGCAGTCATATTCACAACCTCCCCCACCTAGAAATTCCAAACCATCTTATGGTTCAGGGAGGGGTGGTAACCGGGGTAATTTTTACCCCAATCAGGGGCGCCTACCGTCAGCCTATCCTCAAGGATATCCACAATATACTAGTGGTCCACCACCCCCTCCCTTCTTCCCTCCCTCCCAGGGTTTTCCCTATTTCCAACCCCCCAATTTTGCTCAACCAACTGGTTTAAATCAATATAACCCACTTGGTACCCAGGACAAGGATTTTTCTTACCAAATTGATACACAAAATCGCTTCTATCCCCTCCGTGACAAAGAGGGACCTAGTGATTATTTTGGAAGGAGTAATGTCAACTATCCCCCACAAGGGAGCTTGACTGAGGTTGTGAACATAGCCTACCCTCTGAACAGTACGGGCTCCTCTGGCCCTACCCCACAACAGTGGGGTTTTCACAGGCCCAGTCAGGGCGTGAAACGTGCAGGCGACCCAGGAGAGGAGTCAGAGGAGGGCGAAGGGTACGAGTCAAAAAGGCAAAAGTTTTAGCAGGAACAGGAATTTATAATTTGAGTACCATTGCCTTAAATCAGTCTGAAAGGCTTATCCTGGATAAAGGCCTCAAATATGCCTTACCCCGTAAATTAAATAAATTTGAGACCTACATTGATATACACAAGTTCATACGCAAAGTGCATATCAAGAGGTACATGATTTCCAATCCCATTTCCAATACCCAAAATCAAGTGGGAGGTTTTGTGCATACTGGTCTATCTAATGCATCCTTATATAACCCTTCAACCACTATGGCTCCCGCCATTAGGGTATTTAGGGATGCTCTTCTTAAAGATTTAGAATCACTTCCAGTTAAATCCAGTAGAGTCGACCAGGACCTTTTGGCTGGCCTTAATTCTCTATGTGAGAACAAAGATATCGTCATTCGGCCTGCCGACAAAGGCGGCGGTATTGTTGTCCTTAACCGTTCAGATTATTTATTGGAAATGAACAGAATTTTGGAGGACCGTGATACTTATACTCCCTTGAAATCTGATCCTAAAAACAATTATTTGGAACAACTTGATCGCATTGTTAAAAATGGTTTCAGGGAAGGTATCATCACTAAAAAGGAGAGAGCCTACTTGGTTCCTCTGGCCCCTAGAACGCCAATAATATATTATCTCCCCAAGATTCATAAAAGTCAAACCTGCCCCCCGGGACGCCCCATAGTGAGTGGGATAGATTCCCTCACTTCCCGGGTGGGCAGGTACATAGACTTTTTTCTTCAGCCTTTAGTGGCAGCGATGCCATCTCTCCTTAATAATTCAAGGCATACCATCAACATTTGGTCCAGTCTTAAACCATCTCCCAATGTTTGGCTCGTAACTGCGGACGTTACATCATTATATACTATCATTCCGCATGACCTAGGTTTATTCGCAGTAGAGTATTACCTTAGGCGCGATTCGGGTTTATTTGATGAACAAATTTGTTTTATTTTGGACTTGCTCCATTTCGCAGCCTCTCGCAATTATTTCTGGTTCCAACACCAGTTTTATCGCCAGGATAGAGGTGTGGCGATGGGGGCTAAGTTTGCCCCCAGTTTGGCCAACCTCTTCATGGCGTTATGGGAGGAGGATGTCGTCTATGTTAGCCAGACACCACAGCTAAAGTTGTGGAAAAGGTACATTGACGACATCCTCCTCCTATGGGAGGGAACCTATGAGGACCTACAGGCCTTCATGGAGCTCCTAAACAATAACTCTAGGGGTATTCATTTAGACTTTGAGGCCAGCCAATCCAGCATTAGTTTTTTGGATTTGAAGATTTCCATCATAGATAATCATTTTGTAACATCAACCCATTTTAAAAAAACGGACCGTAATTCATATATCCCAGTTGACAGTTGTCATCATAAGTCCTGGTTACAGTCCGTGCCCAAGAGTCAATATCTACAAATTAGGCGTAATTGTACCAACCAACAGGAGTTCCTCAATCAGAGTGGACTTTTGACTGAAAGATTTTTAGAAAAAGGTTACTCATTGGGCCCCCTTTTGGCTACTCTAGAGGAGGTTAAGAAAATTGATAGAGAAACTCTTCTTATCACAAAACCTCCGAAAGATAAAAACCTATCCATGGTTCCATTTTTGACTACTTTTTCCACCCAACATCAAAATATAAAAAAATTAGTCAGAAAACATTGGCACATTTTATTAAATGATTCCATACTTGGTCCTGCTTTACCCTCTGTTCCACAAGTCATCTTCAGAGGTGTTTCAGCTTTAAGACACAGGTTGGCCCCCAACGTTATAGAACCACCTCCTCCAAGGATGACGTTTTTGGATTCCTATACAGGATTTTACCAATGTAGGAATTGTCGGGTGTGCTCCCTTAATGGGTGCACACAGAGACGCACTCATGTTTTTACTTCTACATCCACCTCAGAGGAGCATAAGATCAAACCATTCATAACCTGTTCCACTGTAGGAGTGGTTTACTTACTCCAATGCCCATGTGGGCTGCAATACATTGGCAGAACCAAAAGACCCCTTTCGGTCAGGCTCAATGAGCATATTACAAACATTTTAAATGGTTTTACTAACCATTCAGTGTCTAAACACTATTTATTGTCGCATAGCAAAGACCCTTCTAAAACAGTCTTTTTAGGCATTGACAAGTATACCCCACATTGGCGAGGGGGATCTTTGGTTAGGAGTATTTCCAGACTCGAAATGGGGTGGATACATAAGGTCAAATGTTATACTCCACATGGATTAAATGTGGAGGTAGATGTTAATGCATTTATTAATAATGCTTGATTAATATTTTAATATTCTACTATGTGGTTTTTATTTTTATTTTTTTATTTTTATTTTTAAATGTTTTTTATTATTATTGTTTGTTGTGTGCCAACTTGAGTCAAGCCCAACACAGGCTGTATGATTGTGGGCCTCCAATGGGGCGAGCCTCATTATCATATACATACATACTTTTTGATGATATTTTGATAATTTTTCCTCCCCTTCCCCCCTCTTCTCATTCCCCTTCCCTCTTCCCCTCCCCCCTTTCCTCCCTTCCCTTCCCATTCCCCTCCCCCCCCCCCTTTTTTCCCCTCCCTCCCCATCCCCTTGCCATCCCCTCTTCTCCCTATTAGTAATTTTGTCTCATGGCAATACATACCCTTCATGGGGTCATTTTGGCTTTATGGAGGATGCCTTATAAGAATTAGGATATTTAATAGTAAGGCCATCATTTAACCCTTTTTTTGGCTTTTTATATTTATACACCTTTGTAATTATTAATCATTTTTGTAAGTGACTCTTATTAGAGTCCATATAATAGGAGATACATGATTGTCCCACTGAAGGTTTATATTATAAATTTTTTAACAGTCGCAATTTACTGATATATATTTTTTTAGGAGCTTGTATAGGTATTCTTGAGCCTTAGTGGTTGGCTTGACTCGAGAATGCACATTACTTTAATGTTCATAATACCCTTGTTAATATTTTGAGTGCTGCTGTGGTACCGCATTGATTATTCAGCGGTGTCTATCGCAGCATTCGCCTTGCTTCAGTTTGCGGTCCTATGATTGGGTAATTCTCGTCACGTGATGGTCGGGACTGCATCCATATCGAGGCTTGGTTTTTATTATTATGTATTTAAACGCGACACGTCATTGCGTCGCCCGTTCCCCAGACGACGTCACATACTGACGAAACGTACGTCGGGAGGAGGAGACGCTCTGACGTGCTGCGTCTAGGTCCCGAAGGACGGGCGCTCGTAGAAGCCGGCCGGCTCGCAAAAATTTTTTTTAACGCTGACATTACTCTTTTTTATGTAAGTGCATCTACTTTTTATTAAACCTATCTCTGCGATACTTCACTATGTGGATTTCATCTTTCTTTCTGGTGACATATTCCGTTATGGTTGTCTGAGAAAGCCGTGTGCTTTGGCTGGCGTGTTTGGAGATTATCTAAAGGCCCTGGCTGGGTTTGGCCACAAGCACTCTATTTAGCATATCTGGTAAGAGTCCCCCTTATTTGGTGATCCTATTTGGTGGCGGCTTTTCCTGGTGTGCTCATTATCCTGTGTTATCTGCGGTACATCACCATATGCTGTATATATATTTCTTTTATGTTTTTCGGATTCCATATCCACCTACATCATTGGAGGAATATTATTTGGATCATCAGCAGCAGTTTCCATTAAGACCCTTGCTGGGGGTTTTCCAGCTGCAAGCCCTAAATGCTTGCCCTTCTGGTAAGCGCATAGCTTTTTTATCCTTTCACTGGTGGAGGAGTTCTGTTTGCTAATCACGGTTAAAAACTTCACTCAACATTAACCTGAATTTTCAAAATATTTTTATTGTTCATTGGACACTTATGGACACTTAATATATATAATTATTTTTTCATTTATTTTTCACATTCACATATGTTTAGCGCAACTTATTCGTTTTGTTTTGATTGGTTATTGTGTGTATATCACAATTTTTGTTGCAGCTCGTTTAGTTTTAAGTTTTTGTTTGTTTCGCTTAGCGCAGTATCATATTTTTCCTATATATATATATATATATTTAGCAGAGAATCTAGAGAATAAAATGGTGATTGTTGCAATTTTTTATGTCACACGGTATTTGTGCAGCGGTGTTTTAAAGCGTTCCTAAAGTGGAACTCCCGCTGATCGGAACCCTCCCCCCCTCCGGTGTCACATTTGACACCTTTCAGGGGGGTGGGGGGTGCAGATACCTGTCTAAAGACAGGTATTTGCACCCACTTCCGGCCACATAGTCTCGGGCAGACTGCGGGCATGACGTAACCTCCCCCCTCCCCCCCCCAGACAGAGGCTTTTATCATGGGACCCCTTTAATAACCATTATGATTAAATCTGGGATGAGATTATTAGATGCTAAATAGTAAAAAGATATATATTATAAAAAAAGAACAAACTTTTTTTTAAATTTTATTACAAAATTGATAATTATTCAAAACATGTTCAGAGGGAGAAATTGTTACACAGGTTGCCGAAATTAGGGACCCCAGCGGTGATTTGGGGTTGGTCCCATCCGCCTTCTTCTGCCCCGCCCCCTGCCCCACCCCCTCCCCCCCTCTATGACTTTCTCTTCAAGTTTCTGACTTTTTCCTGGCTGTTGCTTCGAGATACAGAAACTTTTATAGACGTCTTCTCATCACTATGGAGGACGTTCACCTCGACACCTGGAGGAGTCAAAAATAAATACAAATAAAAAAATAAATAAAAATCATTGGAGGAACACCATTCAGTTTAACCACTTTTTTTACATCTAAAAAATCTGTGGCCCAGATTCTCGTAGACTTGCGTAAAACTCGGCGGGCGTAACGTATCTGATTTACGTTACGCCGCCGCAAGTTTTACAGGCAAGTGCTTTATTCACAAAGAACTTGCCTGTAAAGTTGCGGCGGCGTAGCGTAAATCACCCGGCGCAAGCCCGCCTAATTCAAATTAGCCGGGTAGGGGGCGTGGAGCATTTAAATGAAGCGCGTTCCCGCGTTGAACGTACTGCGCACGCGCCGTCCGGAAAATTTTTCCAGGGTGCATTGCTCCAAATGACGTCGCAAGGAACGTCATTGGTTTCGACGTGAACGTAAATGGCGTCCAGCCCCATTCACGGACGACTTACGCAAACGACGTAAATTTTTTAAATTTTGACGCGGGAACGACGGCTATACTTAACATTGGTTTCCCCTCATATAGCAGGGGCAACTTTACACCGCGCAAAACTAACGTAAACGTCGTAACTTCACTGCGTCGACCACGCGTACGTTCGGGAATTCGCGTATTTAGCTAATTTGCATACTCGACGGGGAAAACGACGGAGGCGACACCTAGCGGCAAAAAAAAAAAAAATTGCATTTAAGATCCGACGGCGTAAGAGCCTTACGCCTGTCGGATCTAATGGATATCTATGCGTAACTGATTCTAAGAATCAGTTGCATAGATACGACGGCCCAGATTAGGACTTACGACGGCGTACATGGCGTCGCGCCGTCGTAAGCCCTTTGAGAATCTGGGCCTGTATTTTTTGCCAAAAAATGTGTTAGATCCCCCAAACATTATATATATATTTTTTTCAAAGCAGAGGGCCCCAGAGAATAGGAGGGTTTTGCAATTTTATTTATGTCACGCAGTATTAGCGCCGCGGTTTTTCAAACGCATTTAAAAAAATATATATATATATACTATTTTGAAATTTTAACCACTTCCGGACCGCCCGCTGTATATATATATATACGTCGGCACTTTAAAGATGTATATCTTGGTTACGACAGCAGCCAACCGCATTACCGAGGTATCCATCGTTTCAGTGGGCGGTCCGGTTTACGATAATGGTGGTTTCTGCAGCGGATTCGCCGCAAGATCACCATTATCGATGGCAATATAACGTGATTTTGCATTCCATGCCACTAGGGGCGTGCACGCGCCCCCTGCTCAGCCATGACTAAGCACTAATCGGAGTGTGAAACGCGTAGGCTGTTTTCCCTGTGTTCTGCTTGTTTTGTAGTGCATTTTTTATCAATAAAGACAACCTTATGTTTTTTTTTGGAGTGCGGCTGTCCATCCCGTCTTTCCTTATATCAATTGCTTTGTGCATTGCCAGCAGCCTTGATTTCCTGAACCAGTGCCGATTTATCCAACACACCCACCTGGAGCGGTTACTCCCTTCCCTGCTCGTCCCTGGTGCTGATGCGAGTGCCCGGCGGGCGCAACGTAAACATACAGCTCCCGGTCCTGTCAGGGGGAGAAATAACTGATCTTCTGTTCATACAATGTATGAACAGCGATCTGTCATTTCCCCAAGTCAGTCCCCTCCCTCCTACAGTTAGAACACACCCAGGGAACATACTTAACCCCTCCCTCGCCCCCTAGTGTTAACCCCTTCCCTGCCAGTGACATTTTTATAGCAATCAATACATTTTTATAGCACTGATCGCTATAAAAATGCCAATGGTCCCAAAAATGTGTCAAAAGTGTCCGAAGTGTCCGCCATAATGTCGCAGTACCGATAAAAATCGCAGGTCGCCGCCATTACTAGTAAAAAAAAAATATTAATAAAAATGCCATAAAACTATCCCCTATTTGGTAGAAGCTATAACTTTTGCGCAAACCAATCAATAAACGCTTATTGCAATTTTTTTTTTTACGAAAAATATGTAGAAGAATACGTATCGGCCTAAACTGAGGGAAAAAAAATGTTTTTATATCTTTTTTGGGGGATATTTATTATAGCAAAAAGTAAAAAATATTGCATTTTTTTTCAAAATTGTCGCTCTATTTTTGTTTATAGCGCAAAAACTAAAAACCGCAGAGGTGATCAAATACCACCAAAAGAAAGCTCTATATGTGGAAAAAAAAGGACGGAAATTTGGTTTGGGTGCCACGTCGCACGAATGCGCAATTGTCAGTTAAAGCGACGCTGTGCCGAATCGCAAAAAGTGGCCCGGTCATTGATCAGCAAAATGGTCTGGGGCTGAAGTGGTTAAAAAAATCTAAATCAATCAAATAAAGTAAAATAAAAAAAAAAAATTTAAAGCGCCCCGTCCCGATGAGCTCCCGCGCAGAAGAGAAACGCATACGTGAGCAGCGCCCGCATATGAAAATGGTGTTCAAACCACATGTGAGGTATCGCCGTGATTGTTAGAGCGAGAGCAATAATTCTAGCCCTAGACCTCCTCTGTAACTCAAAACATGCAACCTGTAGAATTTTTTTAAACGTCGCCTATGGAGATTTTTAAGGGTAAAAGTTTGACGCCATTCCACGGGCGGAAGCAACTTTGAAGCGTGACATGTTGAGTATCAATTTACTCGGCGTAACATTATCTTTCACAATATAAAAAAAATTGGGCTAACTTTACTGTTGTCTTTTTTTTTTTTATTCAAAAAGGTGAATTTTTTCCCAATAAAAAAGTGCTTGTAAGACCGCTGCGCAAATACAGTGTGACAAAAAGTATTGCAATGACCGCCATTTTATTCTCTAGGGTGTTTGAAAAAAAATTATAATGTTTGGCGGTTCTAAGTAATTTTCTTGCAAAAAAAAAGCCTGTTTTTCAGACTCACTGGGGTGGATTCAGTAAGCAATTGCGTCTGCGTAACCATAGTTACGCAGCGCAATTGCTTAGTTGCGCCGGCGTAACGACTTTTCTGTATTCAGAAAGCTTGTTACGCCGACTGCAGCCTAAGATATGACTGGCATAAGGCTCTTATGCCGTCGTATCGTAGGCTGCACTCTTACGATGGCCGCTAGGTGGCGTTGCCGTAGTGGTCAGCGTATAGTATGCAAATTGCATACTCACGCCGATTCACAACCGTACGCGCGCCCTGCGTACGCATTTTACGTCGTTTATGTACGTCGGGTTCCGCGTAAGGCTGCTCTTGCTATTAGCAGGGGCAGCCAATGCTAAGTATACCCGTCGTTCCCGCGTCGCGATGTTTGAAAATTACGTCGTTTGCGTAAGTGAATCGCGCTGGACGCCATGTACGTTCACGTTGAAGCAAATGACGTCCTTACGACGTCATTTGCCGCAATGCACGTCGGGAAAGTTTCCCGACGGAGCATGCGCACTACGTTCGGCACGGGAACGCGCCTAATTTAAATGATCCACGCCCCCTACGGGATCATTTAAATTACGCGCACTTACGCCGGGCATTTTTAAGGAGCGCCCGCGCAAATTACGTAGCTACTGCTTCATGAATGAAGCGTAGCGCAGGTAATTTACGGAGGCGCAGCGTTAAAACGGTACGCTGCGCCTCTGTAAGAGGGCGCAAGTCGTACCTGAATCCACCCCAGTGTTTACAAGTTAAAAACATTTTTTTTTTGCTAGAAAATTACTTAGAAGCCCCAAACATTATACTTTTTTTTTTCTAACACCCTAGAGAATAAAATGGCGGTCATTGCAACCACTTTAAGTGGTTAAAGCGGTTGTAAACCTGCATCAAAAATTTTTAATTTTTTTTCTCCTGCAAGGCAAAAGTCATAATGAGCTAATATGCACCGCATATTAGCTCATTATGAAATACTTACCTTGGAACGAGGTGTGTAGAACTTACCTGGTCCACGCCGAGCGAGATATCATCTTGACTCGGTGTGTCTTCCGGGTATCGCTGCTCCAGCGCTGTGATTGGCTGGAGCGGCGATGACGTCACTCCTGCGCAATGCATGCGGGTGATTTAAATTTGGCAAGGTCCGGCGGATGCCGGTCCTTTCGCCGTAGATCCCCCCTGCGCATACGCCGCTGCAATCAGCGGCGCATTGCGAGGGGAATATCTCCTAAACCGTGCAGGTTTAGGAGATATTCTCCCTTACCTACAGGTAAGCCTTATTATAGGCTTACCTGTAGGTAAAAGTCAAAAAAGTGGGTTTACAACCACTTTAAGAAAATAAGGATGTATATTAGTCCCATTCACTTTTATTGACAGTTGTATGCAGCTCTCAGAAAGCACCAGGGATTATTATGCTTCAGCACACAGGAATTGATGTGTCCATGTGCATTGGGATTTATTTACAGCTTTGAAGACTACTGCAAGGAATTTACAAAAGCAAAGTCTTGATTATATTTCATCAATAATAGCATTTCCTATATATACGATTGATACAATCGATTTGTCGCCATGCCCTACCTTGAGACCTGCAGTCAGCTGACGCCTTCTGTCTCCCATTGGGGATTATGGCCTGGACCCTCACTGATGAGACCGTCACAGTGATGGAGCTCTGAACCGGAGACGTCGGATTGTCTTCAAGAAAAAATGAAATAACCCAAAATTTTCATTGGTTGAAGATATTTTTATCATTTTTATATATTTTTTTAATATATATTTTTCATATTTTTTTATATTTTTTTATTTTTCTTTATATATTTTTTATAATTTTTTTTATATATTTTTCATATTTTTTTTATATATTTTTTTATAATTTTTACATTTTTTATATATTTTTTATATATTTTTTATATTTTTACCTGAATGTTAGAGATTATAAAGCGAATTACAGACTTGCTACTAAACTTACTAAACAAAGATTCCCACAAACTATAATTCCATAAAATATCATTTAGTTTCTCGTCCCCAAAAATGTTTTAATAAAAAAGGGCCAGTCTACTGAGATGTGATATTTTAACCACTTAAAGGGGAGTTCCAACCTTTTACTGTTTATTAAAAGTCAGCAGCTACAAAAAGTGTAGCTGCTGACTTTTAATAAACAGACACTTACCTGCTCCGCAGTCCAGCGATTCGGCCGCCCGGAGCGTCACTCCTCTCCCCCCCTCTCCTCTGGAGCCTCTACTCACAGTGTGGGCACCCGGCCATGACAGATTTCGGCTTCACAGGCGGCCGGGCACTCACTGCGCATGCGCGAGTGGGGCTGCGCTCTAGGAGTGGACAGGCGATCTCCTGGAAGTGATAGTATCTATCTAGGTGCAGACCAAATATTCATTTGATGTTTTGTGGTTTATTTTGTTGGTTTCAAAGTGAAGGCACTTATTAATACATAATATAATTTTAACACATTGGTTACTGGCACAGATATCAGTATACAATCACGGAGAGATTGATATAGCCCATACAATTGGGATTCACGTTTTGGGTTTTTTCACCTCCATTATTTACTGGGAATTAGGGTTGCCAACTCATCCCTTTAAAACAGAACACATATTAATTACACAGGTTCTGTGGCTGATTAAGGAGGTAATTAAACTCACTTGGTGCCTTATTTGCATTAAATTAGCCTCAGAACCTGTGTAATTCATATGTGTTCTGTTTTAAAGGGATGAGTTGGCAACCCTACTGGGAATGTATACAGCACGGCACACAAAAGCCTAAGTTTGGATACTAATAATTTCACTTTGAGATTTGTGATACACAATTTTAGTATTTCACACTAAGGTCTGATATTACAAAATCCATTTTTCTTTTATAACACTCGTCATCATCAGGAGACTGATTGCATATACTTGCTGGACATTAATTCAATTTTTTTCACTGAGCACAGGAGTGACATCTAGTGGACAAATTGTATGTGACACATTTTTCTGCTTTTTATAGATAGCAAAAAGGGAAGTCAAGCACGGTTTATTCCTTTCCTCCCTACTTCCATTTTTATTTTTATTTTAGGATTTTGATATATTTTTTCAAATTCACACCAGAGTTTGAGGACACACGGGGTGACCACATCATCAACGGACATACGCAGTCGGACACTGCATACAGGGCAGGACTTAGGGTGGTGGGGGCCCCTGGGCTTGAGTGTTGAAGGGGCCCCCTGGAGCCGAGAATTGGGGGGGATCGAAGTTGTTGAGCGGGGGGGGGGGCGAATTGAAGTTGTTGAGCGGGGGGGAGCGCATTAAAGTTGTTGAGCGGGGGGGGATTTTGCAGTTGTTGAGGGGGGAGTGCCTCTCACCTGTGCCGACAGCCGGGGCCACAGACTGTCATTAGCCCGGCTGTCGGCTTTCTTCCCTTCAGCAGCCACAGTCCTCCACACACCACTCCGGTTCCTCCTGCTTCCGTGCTGCCTCCTCTTGCAGTGCGGGAAAATTAACCCTTTTGCGGGACTGCGGGAAGAAGCTGTCTGTGCGGGAAAGTCCCACAAAATCCGTGCGTGTTGGGAGGTATGCGCAGGGCCATCAGGAATTTTGGGGCCCCTTGCACAGCTTAAGGCATGGGCCCCCTGGAGCAGAGAACCTAGGGGGGGTGGGGGTGCTGCCGCCTGAAATTGAGAAGCGTGGGGGCCTTTACAAAAAAAAAGAAGAAATAAAGAAGAAAACAAATATATATAAATATATGTAGCCATCCGGGGCCCTGGGGACCTCTGGGCCTTTTAATAAAAAGAAAAAATAAACCTCTGGGCCCTTTAATAATAAAAAAAAACATTTATAAAAAAATACATAAAAAAAGGGAGGTTGCCAAACCCGGGGGCCCTGGGGACCTCTGGGCCTTTTAATAAAAAATAAAAAAATAAACAAAAATAAAAAATAAACATTTATAAAAAAAATAAACATTTATAAAAAAAATAAAAAAAGGGGGGGTTGCCACATGGGGCCCTGGGGACCTCTGAGCCCTTTAATAAAAAAAAATATATATATATATATATATATATATAAAAAAAAATGTATTTTTTTTATAAAAAAATAAAAAAGGTGGGTTGCCATCCGGGGGCCCTGGAGACCCCTGGGCCCTTTAATAATAATAATAATAATATATATATATATATATATATATATAAATATATATATATATAAAAATAAAAAATATATAAAAAAAACATTTTTTTACAAAAAATAAATAAAAAAAAGGGGGGTTGCCGGTGGGGCCCTGGGGACCTCCGGACTCCTAAAAAAAAAAAAAAAAAAATTATTATTTTTTTTTTTTAAAGGGGGCCCCCTATTGGGTGGGGCCCCTGGGCTTGAGCCCAGTCAAGGCCAATGGTAAGTCCGGCCCTGACTGCATATCAATAAAAGGGGAACCCATACCCTAGTGGTAGCTCTACCCATGAGCTAATCTCAGGAGGGGACCCGACATCATTTATAGGTTCTACCTACTTGATTAGAGCATACTGAAGTCTCACTATCGTACCAACCTAGCAGCGCCAGTACCCCTGAATACACATTCTATTTAGGCGATCTCCTCCTGGGACCGGTCACGTGTCCCAGGAGATTGCCTAGAGGGAGGGGCCGCCTAAGGCGAGAGGAGGAGTCACCTAGGAGGTCCCTGGGTGGAAGTAGGAAGTGGGACAGGAAGTCCCACTCCTACTGAGGCCCAACATGTCACGCTTCAAAGTTGCGCCCCCTCGTGGAATGGCGACAAATTTTGACCCTTAAAAATCTCCATAGGCGATATTTAAAAATGTCTACAGGTTACATTTTTAAAATTACAGAGGAGGTCTAGGGCTAGAATTATTGCTCTCTCTCTCTAACGATCGCGGTGATACCTCACATGTGTGGTTTGAACGCCATTTTCATACAAGGGCGCGGCTTACGTATGCGTTCGCTTCTGCACACGAGCTCGGCGCGACGGGGCGCTTTAAACTTTTTTTTTTCTTATTTTACTTTTTGTTTTTTACTTTTACACTGTCCTTTAAAAAAATAAAATAAAATTCTTATTCATTTTACTTTTTATTTTTTACTTTTACACTTTCCTTTAAAACAAATGAGATTATAATAATATATATATATAATATATATATGTATATGTTATTAATTTTACTTTTTATTTTTTATTTTTTACTTTTAATCTGTCCTTTTAAAAAAAAAATCTAAATAATTTTCTTTCTTATGCATTTTACTTTTTTTTTTCACTTTTACACTGTCCTTTTAAAAACCAATATATATCTTTTTTTCTTATTCATTTTACTTTTTTTTTTTTTTTACTTTTACACTGTCCTTTTTAAAAAACAAATAAATATATATATATATATATATATATATATATAAAAATTGGGTCACTTTTATTCCTATTACAAGGAATGTAAGCATTCCTTGTAATATAGAAAACAAACCATGACAGGACCTCTTTAAATATGAGATCTGGGGGTCAAAAAAACCTCAGATCTCATATTTACACTAAAATGCAATAAAAAAAATGGAATGTCATTTTTTTATCCAATTTTTTATTTATTTTTAAATGCCCCCTTTAAGACCGTTTGGCGTCACTTCCGCCATTCAATGTCATGGAGCCGAGCGGGGGCCGTCATTCCCTCACTTAGCTCCATGCCCGTCAGGGGGAAGGACGCGATCGCCTCCGCCGTTAACGACGGCTCCGGTAAGGCGATGACCGGAAATTGCGCCCCCTCGTGGAATGGCGACAAACTTTGACCCTTAAAAATCTCCATAGGCAACGTTTAAAAATTTCTACAGGTTATATGTTTAAAAAAAGTAATCTTGCTCCCAATCCGCCGCGAAGACCACTTTTATCTGAAAGAGCGCCGTTCGCCGGTGTTGACAATACCAGGGTTATGGTAGCTATGTGCTGCCATAACAACAGTATTTAGCGTCAAATTACCGGCGTACAATGACGACGATTTGCGCTAAGTGGTTTTAATTTTAGGTTGAGCTGAGTGAGCGCTGCACATGCACAATAGCTGTAAAGCCGTGTCATCGTTGACCGTTTCATCACTCACCCCGTCTGTCGGATTCGCAGTCTGTGCTGCCATCTTGGTTCTCCCGGTCTTTATTCTCATCATCCAGCGGCTGAGACAACTCCATGCCTATAAAACATAAGGTGCCGTGCTGATAACACACAGGAGAAGGGATTCCTGCAACTTTGGGGGAGATTTACTAAAACTGGAGAGTGCAAAATCTGGTGCAGCTCTGCATGGGAGCCAATCAGCTTCTAACTTTCTAACCTTTTCAATTGGGCTTTGACAAAAAACCTGGAAGCTGATTGGTTTCTGCGTGGAGCTGCGCCAGATTTTGTTCTCTCCGGTTTTACTAAATTAACCCGGTTACGTGAGCAAAGTGCCAGGCTGGTGGAGTTGGGAAATCTCCCTGGAATGTGTTTATTTAACCAGTTAAGGACCGCCTAACGCCGATATACGTCGGCAGAATGGCACGGCTGGGCATGTACAGATACGTTGCCCTTTAAGTGCCCAGTTTTCTCAAGCCGAGGGACAGATTGGTTTTTGGGTGAGGACATTGCGGGCACCCTGGGCAGGTAAGTGTCCTTGTATTAAAAGTCAGCAGCTGCAGTATTTGTAGCTGCTGACTACTCATTTTTTTTTTCGGCGGAACTCTTTAAGTACAGAAGTAAGCAGGGCTGGTGCAAGGATTTTTGACACCTTAGGCGAAACCTAATTTTGCCACCCCCCCCCCCTTTGTTGGCTCCACCCCTGACTCCACGCCCTTTGCCCTGCCCTTGTATACCCCATCTTTTTAATGACACACTTATCAAATGCAGCCTCACCAGTGCCCATCAAATGCAGCCTCACCAGTGCCCATCAAATGCAGTCTCACCAGTGCCCATCAAATGCAGCCTCACCAGTGCCCATCAAATGCAGCCTCACCAGTGCCAATCAAATGCAGCCTCACCAGTGCCCATCAAATGCAGCCTCACCAGTGCCCATCAAATGCAGCCTCACCAGTGCCCATCAAATGCAGTCTCACCAGTGCCCATCAAATGCAGCCTCACCAGTGCCCATCAAATGCAGCCTCACCAGTGCCAATCAAATGCAGCCTCACCAGTGCCCATCAAATGCAGCCTCACCAGTGCCCATCAAATGCAGCCTCACCAGTGCCCATCAAATGCAGCCTCACCAGTGCCTATCAAATGCAGCCTCACCAGTGCCAATCAAATGCAGCTTTACCAGTGCCAATCAAATGCAGCCTCACCAGTGCCAATCAAATGCAGCCTCACCAGTGCCAATCAAATGCAGCCTCACCAGTGCCCATCAAATGCAGCCTCACCAGTGCCCATCAATTAATGTTTGCTTCCATTAATCCGGAAGTCGGGACACAGACACAGTTCTCCGCCACCGCCGCGCCTCTGACACTATGTACAAATGGTTCGGCGCCTGCCTGCTGATGCTGAGACTTAGTTGCTTGCTGCAGAGAGAAGAGAGTAGGAACACCAGTGGCTGGGCTCCCTAGGCAGCTGCCTAGTTTGCCTAGTGGTAGAACCGGCCCTGGAAGTAAGTGAAAAGGGGGATCTGTCTGTTCAGTCTTCACTGTCTGCATGCTTGCTCAGTGTCAGAGTCAGAATGAAGATGGCACATAACAAAACCAAGTCTGTAATGGAAGCTCCCATAAACCTTTCCTGACAGTTTCCCTTTAATCAAGTGAGTGAAACCAGGTCACCGCTGTTGGTTTTTAATGCAACCGCAGGTTTAATGGTAAAATCCCTTTAAAAAAAAAAAAAAACAATACTCACCATCAGTGCCCTGAGAGTTTGACTCGGAACAGTCCATTTCCTGACCTGCAGGGGGAAGGAGGGAACTCGGTGTTATTGGACTCACTGAAGGAAGACAGATATACATTGCACTGGGGATGGTCAACAGGGCCGCCATCAGGGGGGTACAGGCAGTACACCTGTAGGAGGTCCCCAGGGACCCGAATGGCAACCCCCCTTTTTTTTTTGTAAGGGGCCCCGGATGGCAACCCCCCTTTTTTTGTAAGGGGCCCAGAGGTCCCCAGGGCCCGGGTGGCAAACCCTCTTTTCTTTTTTTTTTATAATTTTTTTATATATATATATATATATATATATATATATATATATATATATATTTTTTATTTCTTTATTTTTATTAAGGAGCCCAGAGGTCACCCAGGGCCCCAGATGGCAACACCCCCTTTTTTTTTCACCAAAAAAAATATATATATAAAAAAATGTATTATAAAAAAAAGGGGTGTTGCCATCCGGGGCCCTGGGGACCTCTGGGTCCTTTAATAAAAACAATATAAATATATAAATATATATATATTTATATTGTTTTTATTAAAGGACCCAGAGGTCCCCAGGGCCCCGGATGGCAACACCCCTTTTTTTTATAATACATTTTTTTTATATATATATATATATATATATTTTTGTAAGCAACCTCCCCAATTCACGCCCCCCCCCGCTTCTCAATTAGCGGTGGCACCCCCTACTTCTCAATTTGCGGTAGCCCCCGTGCTTCTTAATTTGAGTCGGCAGCACCCCCCGGTTCTCTGCTCCATGCCTGAAGCTGTGTAAGGGGCCCCATAATTCCCCATAAGTCAAAGATGGAAATCACGCTCACTCTTATTTTCTTTTCTTTTCTGTTATATCTCCAGGGCAGATAGCAAAGAGAAGATTCCCCAGCAGGACACAGAAAAAAAACAAAACTGTGGTGTTAACCCTTCCCTACATTCTCAGATTTCAATAAGAGACAAAGTTTCTGAAAGTATATAACTATTATGGTGTTGTCTCATCAGTTTACCCGCAGTGCTCCGGGAATCCTTTGTCCTTTAATAAATGTTCTTTTGTAAAGCAAATATTTTGCATCTCTCTTTCAATACATATGGTACACACAGTACACCGATAGTTGCCATAAATGTCCCTTAACTGGGGAGCAAACCTTGATTGAAATCATTATAAGAGTAAAATGTATACAAACTGGAGCCCTGGCTGTCCGACATGTCTGTCATTTCCTCAAAATCCTGATTTCCTTTTGATGAATCCTAGAAAATGATCGGAGGTAAAAGACTGTCATATAGAAGAAAATGTAACATCCGACCAAAGCAGGACAATTCTCAGTATCTGTTCTTACAGTATTTGGTATTTATGGAAACAGCAGGAATGGTGGGAACCCCTTATAATGGGCACAGCAGGTGTACAGACCTGAGATCTCTGCACAGGGATGGTGGGATCCCCTCATAATGGGCACAGCGGGTGTACAGACCCGGGAACTCAGCACAGGGGTGGTGGGAACCCCTCATAATGGGCACAGCAGGTGTGTACAGACCCGGGAACTCAGCACAGGGATGGTGGGAACCCCTCATAATGGGCACAGCAGGTGTACAGACCCGGGAACTCAGCACAGGGATGGTGGAAACCCCTCATAATGGGCACAGCGGGTGTACAGACCCGGGAACTCAGCACAAGGATGGTGGGAACCCCTCATAATGGGCACAGCAGGTGTACAGACCCGGGAACTCAGCACAGGGATGGTGGGAACCCCTCATAATGGGCACAGCAGGTGTATAGACCCGGGAACGCAGCACAGGGATGGTGGGAACCCCTCATAATGGGCACAGCGGGTGTATAGACCCGGGAACTCAGCACAGGGATGATGGGAACCCCTCATAATGGGCACAGCGGGTGTACAGACCCGGGAACTCAGCACAAGGATGGTGGGAACCCCTCATAATGGGCACAGCAGGTGTACAGACCCGGGAACTCAGCACAGGGATGGTGGGAACCCCTCATAATGGGCACAGCAGGTGTATAGACCCGGGAACTCAGCACAGGGATGGTGGGAACCCCTCACAATGGGCACAGCGGGTGTATAGACCCGGGAACTCAGCACAGGGATGGTGGGAACCCCTCATAATGGGCACAGCAGGTGTACAGACCCGGGAACTCAGCACAGGGATGGTGGGAACCCCTCATAATGGGCACAGCAGGTGTACAGACCTGAGACTCAGCACAGGGATGGTGGGAACCCCTCATAATGGGCACAGCAGGTGTATAGACCCAGGAACTCAGCACAGGGATGGTGGGAACCCCTCATAATGGGCACAGCGGGTGTATAGACCCGGGAACTCAGCACAGGGATGATGGGAACCCCTCATAATGGGCACAGCAGGTGTACAGACCCAGGAACTCAGCACAGGGATGGTGGGAACCCCTCACAATGGGCACAGCAGGTGTACAGACCCGGGAACTCAGCACAGGGATGGTGGGAACCCCTCATAATGGGCACAGCAGGTGTACAGACCTGAGACTCAGCACAGGGATGGTGGGAACCCCTCATAATGGGCACAGCGGGTGTACAGACCTGGGAACTCAGCACAGGGATGGGGGAACCCCTCATAATGGGCACAGCAGGTGTACAGACCTGGGAACTCAGCACAGGGATGGTGGGAACCCCTCATAATGGGCACAGCAGGTGTACAGACCTGGGAACTCAGCACAGGGATGGTGGGAACCCCTCATAATGGGCACAGCAGGTGTACAGACCTGGGAACTCAGCACAGGGATGGGGGAACCCCTCATAATGGGCACAGCAGGGATACAGACCCGGGAACTCAGCACAGGGATGGTGGGGCCCCTCATAATGGGCACAGCAGGTGTACAGACCTGGGAACTCAGCACAGGGATGGTGGGAACCCCTCATAATGGGCACAGCAGGTGATTCAGGGAAATTCTTTAACATGGTTTCCTATGGAACATGTTCACATCAATGCATTTTTGTGCCTCTGCGTTTTTGGAAAGGGTCGGGGACTTTTTTCAGCGTTTTGCATGTAATAGACTTCAATGGACCCGCATCCAAAATGCAAGCGATTTGCATTTTTCTTTTTTACACTGTATAAAGCTGGTTGCTAAGGAGGGGGCCGAGAAGCCGGCCGCCGCATCCTTAACAACCGATGAGTCATCAGCTGTCAGCGGGCTTCCCGCTGAAAGTAAAAACAAATAATTGCTGGCTAAAAAAAAACAGCGTGAGGTCCCCCCCAGGTCCATACCAGGCCCTTGGGTCTAGTATAGATACAGAGGGAACCCCCGTTCCAACATTTTAAAAAAAATGGCGTGGGGTCCCCCCCAAATCAATACCAGACCCTTACCTGGGCAAGGGTTGTCGGGAAGAGGCCCTTGTCCCCATCAATATGGGGGTAAGTTGCTTTGAGGAGGGGAGGCACAGAGCCCCCCATGTCCCAAAGCACCCATCCCCCCCATGTTGAGGGCATGTGGCCTGGTATGGTTTAGGAGAGGGGGGGTGCTTGCCCGTCCCCTCCCTTTCCTGACCTGCCAGGCTGCATGCTCAGATAAGGGTCTGGTATGGATTTTGAGGGGGGACACCTAAGCCATTTTTTTTATTTGGGCATGGGGGTCCCCTCCAAATCCATACTAGATCTGAGGGCCTGGTATGGACCTGGGGGGACCCACGCATTTTGTTTTCCAACATTTTTTTTTTACATTCAGCGGGATGCCCGCTGACAGCTGATGACTCATCGGTTGTTAAAGTGGTTGTAAACCCATACAGACCACTTTAACCTACAGGTAAGCCTAGATTAAGGCTCACCTGTAGGTGCAACAGATATCTCCTAAACTGCACCGATGTCTACGGCGTATGCGTGCCGTAGACAACGGCGCAGGAGCACTGAGCATGCCGTTAGTGAGGGGGCGATCGTGCCGTCACTGACGGCTCCCATGCGAATGCGCGGTAGTGACGTCATTGCGGCTCCGGCCAATCACAGCGGGTATCAATGGCGGCGGTGGAGGAGAGGATCGAAGAGTCGCTTCGGGGGCCTCGATCTCAGGTAAGTAATTCATAATGAGCTAGTATGGTATGCATACTAGCTCATTATGCCTATCTCCTGCAGGGGTTTGTTTGTAAAGAAAGGCTTTAGAGGGTTTACTTCCTCTTTAACCCCTTAACGCCCGCCGCACGACTATTTACATCCGCACAATGGCACAGACAGGCAGGTGGGCATATATATACGTCCTTGCCTTCTAGCGGGTGGGGGGTCCGATCGGGACCCCCCCTCCGCTGCGTGCGGCGGGCGGATTTCCTCGGGGAGCGTTCCGGGACGACGGCGCGGCTATTTGTTTATAGCCGCTCCGTCGCGATCGCTCCCCGGAGCTGAAGAACGGGGAGAGCCGTATGTAAACACGGCTTCCCCGTGCTTCACTGTGGCGGCGTATCGATCGAGTGATCCTCGATCGATGACATCAGTCCTACAGCCACACCCCCCTACAGTTGTAAACACACACTAAGTGAACCCTAACTCCTACAGCGCCCCCTTGTGGTTAACTCCCAAACTGCAACTGTCATTTTCACAATAAACAATGCAATTAAAAATGCATTTTTTGCTGTGAAAATGACAATGGTCCCAAAAATGTGTCAAAATTGTCCGAAGTGTCCGCCATAATGTCGCAGTCACGAAAAAAATCGCTGATCGCCGCCAATAGTAGTAAAAAAAAAAAAATAATAAAAATGCAATAAAACTATCCCCTATTTTGTAAACGCTATAAATTTTGCGCAAACCAATCGATAAACGCTTATTGCGATTTTTTTTTACCAAAAATATGTAGAAGAATACGTATCGGCCTAAACTGAGGAAAAAAATGTTTTTTATATATGTTTTTGGGGGATATTTATTATAGCAAAAAGTAAAAAATATTGTGTTTTTTTCAAAATTGTCGCTCTATTTTTGTTTATAGCGCAAAAAATAAAAACCGCAGAGGTGATCAAATACCACCAAAAGAAAGCTCTATTTGTGGGGAAAAATGGACGCCAATTTTGTTAGGGAGCCACGTCGCACGACCGCGCAATTGTCAGTTAAAGCGACGCAGTGCCGAATCGCAAAACCTGGCCTGGGCATTTAGCTGCAAAATGGTCCGGGGCTTAAGTGGTTAAGGACGCGGCAGGGGCCCCCTCCTTAGCAACCAGCTATATACGGTGTAAAAAGAAAAACTCAAAATGCGAATCGCGGTAAAAACGCGTATCCAAAAACGCGGCAAGGACCGCAAAAAGCACGGCAGGAACGCTCAAAAGCAACATGCATAGGTGTGAATCGATCCTAATCTGACATCATTCAGACGATCAACTGCACAAACTTTCTCTCGTCTTACCTGCTGTGGGGAAATGTCGTATTCCGGAATGTTCCGTCAGGTCCACTCCGAAGACAGCTGGAGGAGAAGATACATGACAGGTCATCTTAGAAATGGTCCCAATTATATCAATCAATGAAGATCTTTTTATATTAAATATTAGATACCTTTCAGAATAACCGACCTCCGTGTGCCTTCTTTGTCTCTCGGAAGAGATAGTTCTGGTTTCACTTTCCAGAAATCATGGAAGTCCTTCTTCTCCCACCTGCCAGGAGGCCCCCCTCCCCCGTCCTGTCCTGACTTGCTGTAGGAACTCCGTCTGGATCAAACGCTATTATTGGAGTTCTGGGCTCCTAAAGACCTAAAGATAAGGAACAATCATTCTACAAACTCTACAGAGATCAGCGACTTTCTCTGCTGAAAAAAACATTTGTTGCAAAAAAAAAAAAGCACAACGATGCATCAAAGTAGCCGAAATATTTTTGTACATGTGGCCAATCCTTCAACATTTAACCACTTCCCCTTTCACCCTGCGTGCCCCCTACGTATCAAATTCGATTTTACATTTCTCCTATGGGCCTGTTAACCACTTCAGCCCCCAAAGTATTTACCCCCCCTTCCTGATCAGGGTATTTATTTATTTTTGGCGATCCGGCACTGCGTCGCTTTAACTGACAATTGCGCGGTCGTGCGACGTTGTACCCAAATACAATTTGGGGCAGATCCACAAAGATCTGCCCCGGCGCAGCGTATCTGAGATACGCTACGCCGCTGTCACTTACTTGTCCTCGGTTCGAATCCTGAAAGAATTTGCGCCGTAAGTCACGGCGGCGTAGTCTATCTCCGGCGGCGTAACGGCGCGTAATTCAAATCGGCGATTAGGGGGCGTGTTTCTTTTAAATGAAGCGCGTCCCCGCGCCGAATGAACTGCGCATGCGACGTCCCTAAATTTCCCACCGTGCATTGCGCTAAATGACGTCGCAAGGACGTCATTTTTTTAACATAGACGTGAATTACGTCCATCCCGATTCACGACGACTTACGCAAAAAAAAAAAATTCAAAATAAACGCGGGAACGACGGCTATACTTAACATGGCAAGTCTATCTATACGCCGCAAAACAGCAGCTTTAACTATACGCCGGAAAAAGCCGACTAGAGACGACGTAAGAGAATGCGACGGCCGCGCGTACGTTCGTGGATCGTCGGAAATAGCTAATTTGCATACCCGACGCGGAAAACGACGAGAACTCCACCCAGCGGACGCCGAAGTATTGCATCTAAGATCTGAAGGCGTACGAAGCCGTTCGCCTGTCGGATCTAACCCAGATGCCGTTGTTTCTTGGTTTGAGGATTCAAACCAAAGATACGACGCGGGAAATTTGAAAGTACGCCAGAGTATCAGTAAATACGCCGGCGTACTCTCTTTGTGGATCTGTCCCTTTATGTCATTTTTTCCCCACAAATTGAGCTTTCTTTTGGTTGTATTTGATCACCTCTGCGGTTTTTATTTTTTACGTGTAGCATTACCCCCATTGGAGCTGCTGGATTTTTGGGCGGCGTGTTACCTCGTTGGCTCCTCCGAATTCTCTAGGGGTAAATGATGCGTATTGCATGTAGTAGAAGTAAAGGAATGCCAGACAGGTGTTCTTTGCTGTGCTCTTTATTACCCAGCCGTGTAAAAACAATAAAACTTGGTGGTGAGGAAAGTAAAGTCGTGATGATAGGGAAACAGTCCTGCTCCCAAACGTAACACTTCTCTGCGCCACTCCTGCCGGAGTGGGTTTAGTGTACCCGGACAGGCCTCTCTCACTGACCTGGCAGCCGGAGTATCACTCGGACAATTATAGGAATAAGTCTCTGCCACAGACGCTCCTTGGTGAACTTTATGTAGCACTACCCAGGGCTGTCTTAATGAGAGGGCACACCTAGGCACTGCCCAGGGGCCCCAGCTGCATAGGGGGCCCCTGCACTTTCCCCAAAGCAGCTGGTTCTTGAGCCCATGCTGCCCCAAAATTGGGGGCCCCATGATGGCACTGAGAGTGATGGATACACGGGGAGGCAGGCTGGCAGTGGTGCGCCGGGGATATCTGGGATGTAGAGGGGTCAGAGTGCTGGGGGGATATCTGGGGTGTAGAGGGGTCAGAGTGCTGGGGGGATATCTGGGATGTAGAGGGGTCAGAGTGCTGGGGGGATATCTGGGGTGTAGAGGGGTCAGAGTGCTGGGGGGATATCTGAGATGTAGAGGGGTCAGAGTGCTGGGGGATATCTGGGGTGTAGAGGGGTCAGAGTGCTGGGGGGATATCTGGGATGTAGAGGGGTCAGAGTGCTGGGGGGATATCTGGGGTGTAGAGGGATCAGAGTGCTGGGGGGATATCTGGGATGTAGAGGGGTCAGAGTGCTGGGGTGTAGAGGGGTCAGAGTGCTGGGGGGATATCTGGGGTGTAGAGGGATCAGAGTGCTGGGGGGGTATCTGGTGTGTAGAGGGGTCAGAGTGCTGGGGGGATATCTGGGGTGTAGAGGGGTCAGAGTGCTGGGGGGATATCTGGGGTGTAGAGGGGTCAGAGTGCTGGGGGGATATCTGGGGTGTAGAGGGTCAGAGTGCTGGGAGGATATCTGGGGTGTAGAGGGGGTCAGAGTGCTGGGGGGATATCTGGGGTGTAGAGGGGTCAGAGTGCTGGGGGGATATCTGGGATGTAGAGGGGTCAGAGTGCTGGGGGGATATCTGGGGTGTAGAGGGGTCAGAGTGCTGGGGGGATATCTGGGGTGTAGATGGGTCAGAGTGCTGGGGGGATATCTGGGGTGTAGAGGGGTCAGAGTGCTGGGGGGATATCTGGGGTGTAGAGGGGTCAGAGTGCTGGGGGGATATCTGGGGTGTAGAGGGGGTCAGAGTGCTGGGGGGATATCTGGGGTGTAGAGGGTCAGAGTGCTGGGAGGATATCTGGGGTGTAGAGGGGGTCAGAGTGCTGGGGGGATATCTGGGGTGTAGAGGGGTCAGAGTGCTGGGGGGATATCTGGGGTGTAGAGGGGTCAGAGTGCTGGGGGGATATCTGGGGTGTAGAGGGGTCAGAGTGCTGGGGGGATATCTGGGGTGTAGAGGGGTCAGAGTGTTGGGGGGATATCTGGGGTGTAGAGGGGTCAGAGTGCTGGGGGGATATCTGGGGTGTAGAGGGGTCAGAGTGCTGGGGGGGATATTTGGGATGTAGAGGGGTCAGAGTTCTGGGGGGATATCTGGGGTGTAGAGGGGTCAGAGTGCTGGGGGGATATCTGGGGTGTAGAGGGGTCAGAGTGCTGGGGGGATATCTGGGGTGTAGAGGGGTCAGAGTGCTGGGGGGATATCTGGGGTGTAGAGGGGTCAGAGTGCTGGGGGGATATCTGGGGTGTAGAGGGGTCAGAGTGTTGGGGGGATATCTGGGGTGTAGAGAGGTCAGAGTGCTGGGGGGATATCTGGGGTGTAGAGGGGTCAGAGTGCTGGGGGGATATTTGGGATGTAGAGGGGTCAGAGTTCTGGGGGGATATCTGGGGTGGAGAGGGGTCAGAGTGCTGGGGGGATATCTGGGGTGTAGAGGGGTCAGAGTGCTGGGGGGGATATCTGGGGTGTAGAGGGGTCAGAGTGCTGGGGGGATATTTGGGATGTAGAGGGGTCAGAGTGCTGGGGAGATATCTGGGGTGTAGAGGGGTCAGAGTGCTGGGGGGATATCTGGGGTGTAGAGGGGTCAGAGTGCTGGGGGGATATCTGGGGTGTAGAGGGGTCAGAGTGCTGGGGGGATATCTGGGGTGTAGAGGGGTCAGAGTGCTGGGGGGATATCTGGGGTGTAGAGGGGTCAGAGTGTTGGGGGGATATCTGGGGTGTAGAGAGGTCAGAGTGCTGGGGGGGATATCTGGGGTGTAGAGGGGTCAGAGTGCTGGGGAGATATCTGGAGTGTAGAAGGATCAGAGTGCTGGGGGATATCTGGGGTGTAGAGGGGAGTGCTGGGGAGGCATCAATCTAGCAGATATATTATAAGCACAGGACAGTTTTGTTACTTTATGTAGTAATATTTCCCCCACTGTTTCTTTGCTGTACAGAATGATTATTCATGTAGTTAATGCAAAGCTCCACCCAAAAGGGGAAGCTCCACTTGTCTGCCTCCTACCTACTTGATGTCTGTTTACCTGCACACCTGTCTCCATTGTAGGGGCCCCAGAGCATTACTTTGCCTAGGGCCGTGATGCTATTAAGACAGCCCTGGCACTACCCCCGAAGGAGCTGCTGGTTTGTTTTGGATGGCATGTTACCTCTATTCCTCCGCCGTCTAGGGTACACAATGGGAGTTGAGATGAACTGCAATGTCCACACTTTAGATGTCTTTTCTGTGCTTTATTACCCAACGTGGTAAAACAATAAAAGTAGTAGTAGTTGAAGAGGTAAAAAGAGTAGTAGGTAATAGGTTCAGGTGTATAACTTTATTCGGAAACACTCCTGCTTCCAGCAATAAAACTTTCGTCGCCACTCCAGCCAGAGCGGGTATTGCACACCTGGATAGGCCTCTCTCACCAGCCTAGCAGCCAGGATATCACTCGGAACTTTAGCAAAGTCTCTGCCACAGACCTTCCCAAAGATGGAGACAGGGCCGGCCTTAGGTGTTCAGGCGCCCTGTGCGAGCTAATCCTGTGCCCCCCCCCCCCATCTTCACTGCTCGCCCCCTGGTCACCTAAACATACACAAAGAGGAAAATAATATGTGTAACAATACATTTTGGAATGAATTTACATCACTATTCATACAGTATTATATGTGTATGGAGATTGCACAGTATATGCTGTATGTTTAAACAAGTTTGGAGTGACTGACACCAGTGCTGGGGGTAATAATGCATCCGCTGACACCAGTGCTGGGGGTAATAATGCGTCCGCTGACACCAGTGCTGGGGGTAATAATGCGTTCGCTGACACCAGTGCTGGGGGTAATAATGCATCCGCTGACACCAGTGCTGGGGGTAATAATGCATCCGCTGACACCAGTGCTGGGGGTAATAATGCGTCCGCTGACACCAGTGCTGGGGGTAATAATGCGTTCGCTGACACCAGTGCTGGGGGTAATAATGCGTTCGCTGACACCAGTGCTGGGGGTAATAATGCGTCCGCTGACACCAGTGCTGGGGGTAATAATGCATCCGCTGACACCAGTGCTGGGGGTAATAATGCGTCCGCTGACACCAGTGCTGGGGGTAATAATGCATCCGCTGACACCAGTGCTGGGGGTAATAATGTGTCCGCTCACACCAGTGCTGGGGGTAATAATGCGTCCGCTGACACCAGTGCTGGGGGTAATAATGCGTCCGCTGACACCAGTGCTGGGGGTAATAATGTGTCCGCTCACACCAGTGCTGGGGGTAATAATGCATCCACTGACACTGGTGCTGGGGGTAATAATGCATCCGCTGACACCAGTGCTGGGGGTAATAATGCATCCGCTGACACCAGTGCTGGGGGTAATAATGCGTCCGCTGACACCAGTGCTGGGGGTAATAATGCGTTCGCTGACACCAGTGCTGGGGGTAATAATGCGTTCGCTGACACCAGTGCTGGGGGTAATAATGCGTCCGCTGACACCAGTGCTGGGGGTAATAATGCATCCGCTGACACCAGTGCTGGGGGTAATAATGCGTCCGCTGACACCAGTGCTGGGGGTAATAATGCATTAGCTGACACCAGTGCTGGGGGTAATAATGTGTCCGCTCACACCAGTGCTGGGGGTAATAATGCGTCCGCTGACACCAGTGCTGGGGGTAATAATGCATCCACTGACACCAGTGCTGGGGGTAATAATGCATCCACTGACACCAGTGCTGGGGGTAATAATGCATCCACTGACACCAGTGCTGGGGGTAATAATGCGTCCGCTGACACCAGTGCTGGGGGTAATAATGCATCCACTGACACCAGTGCTGGGGGTAATAATGTGTCCGCTCACACCAGTGCTGGGGGTAATAATGCATTAGCTGACACCAGTGCTGGGGGTAATAATGTGTCCGCTCACACCAGTGCTGGGGGTAATAATGCGTCCGCTGACACCAGTGCTGGGGGTAATAATGCGTCCGCTGACACCAGTGCTGGGGGTAATAATGTGTCCGCTCACACCAGTGCTGGGGGTAATAATGCATCCACTGACACTGGTGCTGGGGGTAATAATGCATCCGCTGACACCAGTGCTGGGGGTAATAATGCATCCACTGACACCAGTGCTGGGGGTAATAATGCATCCGCTGACACCAGTGCTGGGGGTAATAATGCATCCACTGACACCAGTGCTGGGGGTAATAATGCATCCACTGACACCAGTGCTGGGGGTAATAATGCATCCACTGACACCAGTGCTGGGGGTAATAATGCGTCCGCTGACACCAGTGCTGGGGGTAATAATGCGTCCGCTGACACCAGTGCTGGGGGTAATAATGCGTTCGCTGACACCAGTGCTGGGGGTAATAATGCGTCCGCTGACACCAGTGCTGGGGGTAATAATGCATCCACTGACACCAGTGCTGGGGGTAATAATGCGTCCGCTGACACCAGTGCTGGGGGTAATAATGTGTCCGCTGACACCAGTGCTGGGGGTAATAATGCGTTCGCTGACACCAGTGCTGGGGGTAATAATGCGTCCGCTGACACCAGTGCTGGGGGTAATAATGCGTTCGCTGACACCAGTGCTGGGGGTAATAATGCGTCCGCTGACACCAGTGCTGGGGATAATAATGCGTTCGCTGACACCAGTGCTGGGGGTAATAATGCGTCCGCTGACACCAGTGCTGGGGGCAGGGGCGGACTGACAACTCATGGGGCCCCCGGGCAATAGAAGAGTATGGGGCCCCTCTGGCTTACAGATGGCCACCACGCCAGGAGGTAGTGCAGAGGCGGGCAGCTAAAATCTTGGGATATTCACATTAAAAGCATGTCATTTTCGGACATATCAGGGACAGATCTAAAAAAAACACAGATTTTTACATACTGTCCCTGGTTTTACTGAGCCTGGCAACCCGGATGGGGCCCCCTAGTGGCATGGGGCCCTCGGGCAGTGCCCGAGTGACTCAATGGTCAGTCCGCCCCTGGCTGGGGGGTTAATAATGCGTTCGCTAACACCAGTACTGTTTTTGAAGTTTGAAAGTTTGCATGCGGCCCCCCCATAGGATATGAAAACTTGTCTTGTGGCCCTCAGGCATAGGCGTGCGCACAGGGTGTGCCTAGGCACACCCTAATCACCCTGTGTGGTGCAGATTGCACTGGAATATACTGCGTTAAACGTGCAGTAACGCACAGAAATAGACCCCTGATATTTCACCAAAAATAAATAAAATAACAAATAAAAAAATAAAAACGACTGACACCGTCCACTGCCCTGCTGACACCATCCACTGCCCTACTGACACCGTCCACTGCCCTACTGACACCGTCCACCGCCCTGCTGACACCGTCCACCGCCCTGCTGACACCATCCACTGCCCTACTGACACCGTCCACTGCCCTACTGACACCGTCCACCGCCCTACTGACACCGTCCACCGCCCTACTGACACCGTCCACTGCCCTACTGACACTGTCCACTGCCCTACTGACACCGTCCACCGCCCTACTGACACCGTCCACTGCCCTACTGACACTGTCCACTGCCCTACTGACACCGTCCACTGCCCTACTGACACCGTCCACTGCCCTGCTGACACCATCCACTGCCCTACTGACACCGTCCACTGCTCTACTGACACCGTCCACTGCCCTACTGACACCATCCACTGCCCTACTGACACCGTCCACTGCCCTACTGACACCGTCCACTGCCCTACTGACACCGTCCACTGCCCTACTGACACCGTCCACTGCCCTACTGACACCGTCCACGGCTCTGCTGACACCATCAGTATACTGTATATGCACATGCAAATATGTTTGATCTTTGGGGTGCACACCCTAATGCAATAGGCTGCGCACACCTATGCCCTCAGGTAATTTGAGTTGGAGACCCCTGCTTTATAGTTACATAGTAGGTGAGGTTGAAAAAAGACACAAGTATACAAATATAACCACAAAGATAAAGATAACAAATATTAGCAGCGGACGGACACAGATACAGAACAACATTGGTCTGGGTATTTATTATAACAATGTATTCCCAAACTTCTGGTGGTTTAATTGTAGCAGTTTATATACGGCTCGGCCGCTCAAACTGCAAAGCTACAAAACTGCAGTAATGGCTTCATTCACATTGACAACCAGGGGGGGGGGGGGGGAGTACAAAAAGGCAGTTAAGCCGAAGATTTACTGATCCTAGAGAATAAATTGGTGGGTTTTGCAATTTTTTTTAATGTAATTGCGCAGCAGTTTTTGGTAAAAAAAAATACACATTTTTGAGTAAAAAAAAATAAATATGGAAAAAAAAAAATTTTTTTTTTAATTCTTCATTTATTTTTCTTATTTTTACACTGTTGCTTTAAATTTATTTTTTATCACTTTTATTGTTGTCACATGAAATGTAAATATCCTTGTGACAGCAATAGGCATATGACAGGTCCTCTTTTCGGACAGATCTGGGGCATACAAGACCCCCAAATCTCTGCTTTGCCCTTTAAAGCATTCAGAACGTTAAGATCTGCGTTTTTTAATACTTTCGATTTCCGCAAAATGTGGTAACCCCCACTTTTTTTTATATATATTTTTTATTTGTATTTTTATAAAGGGGCCCAGAGGTCCACAGGGCCCGGGATGGCAACCCCCCTTTTTAAAAAAAAAAATGTTTATAAAAGAAATAATTTAATATTTTTTATATATGTTTTTATTTTCTTTATTTTTTGTTTTTATTAAAAGGCCCCGAGGTCCCCAGGGCCCCGGATGGCTACCCCCCCCCTTTTTTTTATAATTTTTTTTGTAGGGGGCCCAGAGGTCCCCAGGGCAACCCCCCCAATTCATGGCACCCCTCGCTTCTCAATTCGCAGGCAGCCACCCCGCTTCTCAAATTTGAGGCGGCAGCAAAACCCACCCCCCCCCCGGTTCTCTCCCCCAGGGGGCCCATGCCTGAAGCTGTGTAAGGGGTCCCATAATTCCTGATGGCGGCCCTGGGCCTGATCAAAACCGATTCTGGTTTTGTATGGGTCTCCGATCAGCCAGACGGACATGCTGGCTGGGTCTTCTGGGGGGACCGAAGAGCCTGAGAGAGCCGCGGAAAGCGGGGGGGCTAGGCGCTGCGATTGCTATTGCAAGGGAGCTGACTGCTGGCCCTAAACAACAGTGCCAGGGTGCATATCATACCAGGTACGTGATTTGGCAGCAAATTGTTAACCACTTCCGGACTGCCCGACGTTGTTATACGTCAGTACTTTGATGTTGAATACCGTTGTTACGGCGGCGGATAGCTGCCATAACCCCGGTATATTCTTAAATGACGGAGCGGTCCTCGTTCAGATAAAAGTGGTCGTTGCGGCGGATTCGTAGATCGGTGGTGGGAGAGGTGTCCACCCCCTCCCGCCGCGTTTCGGTCGTCTCCGCCATTTACCGGAGCCGCCGGTAGCGGCCGAGGCAATCCTCTCCCCTAAGAGGCTCTGTGTCGAGTGAGGGAATGATGGCCCCCCACTCAACTCAATGACGTTGGATGACAGGAGCGATGTCAAAACATCACTTCTGCCTAACAGTGTCCAGCCCCCCCAATCCAGGCCACCACCCCCCGTTTTACCTACCTGGGCCCTGAATTTCCATGGGCGCGTCCCCGCCGTCGCTCTCTCAACGGATTCTCGGCTCTTCATTGGATAGATTGATAGCAGTGCAGACATTGGGTCCTGCTGCTGTCAATCAAATCCAATGCCCGGGGGGCGGGGCCGAGTCTGGCATTCGGCATTGCACGCCCAGGGCCGCTGATAAGCCAGTACAACTGGCCCTGTTGTAGGGGGCTCCGGACCAGCAGGGGCCCGGAGGCCCACAGGGTCCCAGATGACAACTCCCCCTTTTTTTATTTATTTTTTATAAAAAATATATATATTTTTTTAATATATTTTTATTTCAATTTTTATTAAAGGGCCATTTTTTTTTTTTTTTTTTAGAGGTCCAGGGGTCCCCAGGCCCCCAGGGCCCCGGATGGCAACCCCCCTTTTTTTTATTTATTTTTTATAAAAAAAAATATATTTTTTCTAATATATATATTTTTTTATTTTTTATTAAAGGGACAATTTTTTTTTCTTAGGGGTACGGGGGTCCCCAGGGGCCCGGAGATCCCCAGGGCCTGGGATGAAAACACCCCTTTTTTTATAAAAAAATAAATACATTTTTATATATTTTTTTATTTCATATATATATATATATATATATATATATATATATATGTATATATATATATATATATGTTATTATTATTATTAAAGGACCCAGAGGTCCCCAGGCCCCCCTTTTTTTATAAATTCTTTTTTTTTTTCATATTATCTTATTTCATTTTTTTTCTTTTTATTCCATATATATATATATATATATATATATATATATATATATATATATATATATATATATATATATATATATATATATATATATATATATATATATAGAATAAAAAGAAAAAAAATGAAATAAAATAATATGAAAAAAAAAAGAATTTATAAATTCTATATTAAAGGGCTCATGAGGTCTCCATGTGGCAACCCCCTTTTTTTTTTAATTAAAGGGCCCAGAGGTCCCCAGGGCCCTGAATGGCAAACCCCCCCCCCCTTTTAATGTTTATTTATTTTATATATTTTTATATTTAAATTTTTATTAATAATTTGTAATGGGCCCCCCTCCGCTTCTCAATTCGCGGCAGCCGCCCCCCTCCCGCTTCTCAATTTCAATTTCAGACGGCAGCCCCCCCCCCCCCGGTTCTCTGCTCCAGGTGCCTGCCAATGCCGCCAATCCCGTAACGTGCTGCAGAGACAGTTTCAAGGCGGGGTCAGGGGTGGAGCTAAAGGAGGGACCAGGGGTGGAGCTGAAGGGGGCCCATGATTTCTATCAGCGGCCCTGTGCACGCCAAATGATGGTCTCGGTAGCGCGCCCGCAAGGTAACCCCCTCAGGAGAGAGCTTCTAAGAGGGGGCTATCTAATGCGGGGAGGAGCTGCGAGAACCGCCGTGGGACCCCAGAAGAGGAGGATCGGGGCCACTCTGTGCAAAACGAGCTGCACAGTGGAGTATGACATGTTTGTTATTTAAAAAAAAAAAAAAAAACTAACCCTAAGGCCGGGTACACACGAACAAACATGTACGGTGAAAGCGGTCCGTCGGACCGTTTTCACCGTACATGTCTGCCAGAGGGCTTCTGTACGATGGTTGTACACACCATCGTACAGAAGTCCGCACGTAAACAATACGCGGGGCGTGTCCGCGTCGTCGCCGCGACGATGACGCGGCGATGACGCGGAGACGTGGGCGGGCCTGCCATTTAAAGGCTTCCACGCATGCGTCGAAGTCATTCGACGCATGCGAGGGACGGCGGGCGCTCGGACATGTACGGTAGGTCTGTACTGACGACCGTACATGTCCGAGCGGGCAGGATTCCAGCGGACGGTTTTAAAACACGTCCAGGAATATTTGTCTGCTGGGAAAAGGCCCGGCGGGCAAATGTTTGCTGGAATTCGGCCCGCTCGCGCCCACACACGACCGAACATGTCTGCTGAAACTGGCCCGCGGACCAGTTTCAGCATACATGTTTGGTCGTGTGTACGGGGCCTTAGTGTCACTTTAAAGGGACATTTTTTTTTTATTGAAAAAAATAAAGTAATTTTTTATTTATTACATTTAATTTTTTATTTAAGTGTAAATATGAGATCTGATGTCTTTTTGACCCGGATCTCACAAAAAAGAGGACCTGTCATGCTTTTTTTCTAATACTAGGGGATGTTTACATTCCTTGTAATAGGACTAAAAGTGATAAAAAAAAAAAGAAAAAAAAGTAAAATAAATAATAATAAAAAAAATGTAATGCACCCCGTCCCTCCGGGCTCGCGCACAGAAGCAAGCACGTATGCAATTTGCGCCTGCATATTAAACGGTGTTCAAGCCACACATGTGAGGTATCGCCGCGATCGTTAAAGCGAGAGCAATAATTCTAGCAATAGACCTCCTCTGTTATGCCGCGTACTAGGGATGTCCCGATACTAGTATCGGTATCGGTACCGAGCATTTCCCGAGTACTTGTACTCGGCTGAAATGCTCCGATGCTTCACCCGATACCTGGGCAGTCAGGTATCGGGTAGTGGGGGGAGTTACAAGTCTTCTCCGTGCCGCTCTGCCCCCGTTCTGTCTTCTCCCTCTCATTGCCGCTCTCCCCCTGTGCTGTCTTTCTCCCTCTCATTGCCGCTCCCCCCCCATGCTTTATTGTCCCCCTTCATGCCGCTCTCCCCCGTGCGTTCTTGTCCCACTTCGTGCTGCTCTCCCCCCGTGCGTTCTTGTCCCCCTCCGTGCCGCTCTCCCCCCGTGCGTTCTTGTCGCCCTCCGTGCGTTCTTGTCCCCCTCCGTGCCGCTCTCCCCCCGTGCGTTCTTGTCCCCCTCCGTGCCGCTCTCCCCCCGTGCTGTCTTCTCCCTCTCATTGCCGCTCTCCCCTCGTGCTTTCTTGTCCCCCTCCGTGCCGCTCTCCCCCCGTGCGTTCTTGTCCCCCTCCGTGCAGCTCTCCTCCGTGCTGTCTTCTCCCTCTCATTGCCGCTCTCCCCCGTGCTTTCTTGTCCCCCTCCGTGCCGCTCTCCCCCCGTGCATTCTTGTCCCCCTCTGTGCCGCTCTCCCCCGTGCTGTCTTCTCCCTCTCATTGCCGCTCTCCCCCTGCTTTCTTGTCCCCCTCCGTTCCGCTCTCCCCCCGTGTGTTCTTGTCCCCCTCCGTGCCACTCTCCCCCTGTGCGTTCTTGTCCTCCTCCGTGCCGCTTTCCCCCCGTGCTGTCTTTTCCCTCTCATTGCCGCTCTCCCCCCATGCTTTCTTGTCCCCCTCCATGCCGCTCTCCCCCCGTGCGTTCTTATCCCCCTCCGTGCCGCTCTCCCCCGTACATTATTATCCCCCTCCGTGCCGCTCTCCCCCCTGCTGTCTTCTCCCCCCCTCCGTGCCGCTCTCCCCCTCAATTTGTCAGGATGGAGAGCGGAGGTAGGAGCCGCTAAACCCGGCTCCTACCTTTTCCGAATGGACAGTGTCAGTGATCACTGACTCTGTCCATTCACATAACTGAGCATCGTAAACTGTGTTTACGATGCTTCAGTTTATGAATGGAGAGAAATTCCGACCGTGTGTAGGCTCCATCTGACTTTTTATGTCAGGCCCCGTACACACGTCCGAGAAACTCGACGGGCAAAACACATCTCGGTGAGCCAAGTTTCCTCATTGACTAATGAGGAAATAGAGAACATGTTCTCTATTTGGCTCGACGAGATCCTCGTCGATTTCCTCGGCCAAAAGTGTACAGACGACCGGTTTTCTCGGCAGAATACGGCTCTAATCGAGTTTCTGGCTGAATTCTGCCGAGAAACTCGGTCGTGTGTACGGAGCCTCAGACTTTCCGTCAAGAAAAATTTGAGAGCTGGTTCTTAAATTTTCCGACAAGAAAAGTTCTTGTAGGAAATTCCCATCGTCTGTATGCAATTCCGACACGCAAAAAAACGTGCATGCTCTGAATCAATTCGACACATGCTCGGAATCATTGAACTTCATTTTTCTTGGGTCGTCGTAGTGTTGTACGCCACCGCGTTCTTGATGGTCGGAATTTGGTGTGACCGTGTGTGTATGCAACACAAGTTTGAGCCAACATTCCGCCGGAAAAAAAATCCACGGTTTTCTTGACGGAATTTACGATCGCGTGTACGCGGTATAACTCAAATAGGTAACCTGTAGAAATTGTTAAACGTCGCCTATGGAGATTTTTAAGGGTCAAAGTTTATCGCCATTCCACGAATGGGTCTAATTCTGAAGCGTGACATGTTGGGTATCAATTTATTCGGTGTAACATTATCTTTCACAAAAACAATTGGGCTAACTTTACTGTTCTCTTTTTTCTTAATTCAAAATGTTTTATTTTTTAAAAATTGCGTTTGTAAGACCGCTGCGCAAATACGGTGTGACAAAAGGTATTGCAAGGACTGCCATTTTATTCTCTAGGGCAGGGGGCCTCAAACTGGTGGCCCTCCAGCTGTTGTAAAACTACAAGTCCCATCATGCCTCTCTGCCTGCGGGAGTCATGCTTGTAACGGTCAGCCTTGCAATGACTCATGGGACTTGTAGTTTCGCAACAGCTGGAGCGCCACCAGTTTGAGACTCCCTGATCTAGGATGTCTGAAAAAAGTATTTATATAAAATGTTTGGGGGTTCTAAGTAATTTTCTAGCAAAAAAATTATTTTAACACGTAAACAAGTTTGAAAAATAAGCCCGGTGTTCAAAGACGTTCTCGTGGACGCGCTCGCGAATGCGCAGTACACCCGGTTGGAGAATTTGGTCAGTTGGAACTTTTGACCAAAAACCAGTCCTTACGTGGTTAACACAGGCAGTGAGGAGGCAACATATCGCCTCCCTGCTGCCTGTCAAAAGCTGTAGACAGGGGCGGACTGACAACTCATGGGGCCCCCGGGCAATAGAAGATTATGGGGCCCCCGTTCTTACAGATGGCCACCACGCCAGGAGACAGTGCAGAGGCGGGGCAGCTAAAATCTCGGTATTTTAACATCAAAAGCATGTCGGTTTCGGACATATCAGGAACAGATCTAAAAAAAACATATGGCCAGATTCAAGTAGAGCGCCGCATCTTTAAGGCGGCGTAGCGTATCGTATTTACGCTACGCCGCCTTAAGTCAGAGAGGCAGGTACTGTATTCACAAAGTACTTGCCTCCTAACTTACGGCGGCGTAGCGTAAATGTGGCCGGCGTAAGCGCGCCTAATTCAAATGAGGATGGGGGGCGTGTTTTATGTAAATTACTCGCGACCCGACGTGATTGACGTTTTTTACGAACGGCGCATGCGCCGTCCGTGTACATATTCCAGTGTGCATTGCTCCAAAGTACGCCGCAAGGACGTCATTGGTTTCAACGTGAACGTAAATTACGTCCAGCCCTATTCACGGACGACTTACGCAAACGATGTAACATTTCAAATTTCGACGCGGGAACGACGGCCATACTTAACATTGACTACGCCTCCTAGGGGGCAGCTTTATCTTTACGCGGCGTATCTCTTACGGAAACGGCGTATCTTTACTGCGATGGGCGCACGTACGTTCGTGAATCGGGGTATCTAGTCATTTACATATTCTACGCCAAACTCAACGGAAGCGCCACCTAGCGGCCAGCCTAAAAATTACACTTTAAGATACGACGGCTTAGGAGACTTACGCCGCTCGTATCTTAGCCTAATTTAAGCGTATATGGTTTCCAGAATACGCTTAAATTAATGCCGGCGTAGATTCAGAGTTACGACGGCGTATCTACTGATGCGCCGACGTAACTCTCTATAAATCCGGCTAATACATTTTTACATACTGTCCCTGGTTTTACTGAGCCTGGCAACCCTGATGGGGCCCCCTAGTGGCATGGGGCCCTCAGGCAGTGCCCGAGTGACTCAATGGTCAGTCCACCCCTGGCTGTAGATGACTTTTCAGAGGGGTGGCGATGGCTGTAATGGAGTACTAGGTGCTGCGTGGCTGATCAGAGTCTGCAGCAATTTTTTTTTTTTATATTGTGATTCTGATCAATAGAAAGTCACAGGACTTTTCATAGCACAACATAGATCTACAGGTGCCATTCCCAGGTAAAGGTAGAATATCTCAGTCTTGTGTCTTCCATGGAGGGGGTCTCCGGGGGGGTTCATCTTCTCTTATTTAAACTTCTTCTCCTTTCCCACCTCTTCCTCCACACTCCCCGACTTCCTCTTCAGACGGCTACATTCTTCATTGCTGCTCTCCCGCGACAATGTAACACATTTCTCTGTTTCACTGTTCACTGCAAAGAAAGAAATGAATCTGAATTCCCAACAAATTTAAATCTGCCTAATGCACAGATGAAATATATATATATTAGAGCTGTTGTATCTGATAGGCACTCGGGGCCCACAATACAAGTGTGCATGCCTGAGCCCCGGGGCTTTTTGGGGACCCATCCGTGCTCCAGCCCCCCCCTCCCAACGCCACTGGTGCAAACACCTGATGCACATGACCAATGTGATTCAGTTGGTGTGGCCACATTATCCACTCGATCCATGTTGATGGAGGGGGACACCTGAGGCTAGATTCAGGTAGCCCTGCGTAATGTTGTGCAGGCGTAAATTAGGGCACAAGTTCCGTATTCAGAAAGGACTTGCGCCCTAAGTTACGGCGGCGTAACGTATGTGCTCCGGCGTAAGCCCGCCTAACTCAAATTTGGATGATGTGGGCGTGTTTTATTTAAATTTAGTGTGACCCCACATATTTGACGTTTTTTACGAACGGCGCATGCGGCGTTTCGTAAAAGAATCCCAGTGCGCATGCTCGAAATTCCGCCGCAAATCGTCAATGCTTTAGACTTGAACGTAACTTACGTACAGCCCTATTCGCGAACGACTTACGCAAACGACGTAAAAATTAAAAAATTTGACGCGGGAACGACGTCAATACTTAACATTGCGTACGCCTCATATAGCAAGGAGCAACCTTACGCCGAAAAAGCCTAACGTAAACGACGTAAAAAAATAGCGCCGGGCGTACGTACGTTTGTGAATCGGCGTATCTACCTAATTAGCATATTCCTTGTGTAAATCGACGGAAGCGCCACCTAGCGGCCATCGTTAATATGCAGCCTAAGATACGACTTACGCCAGTCGGATCTTAGGGAAATCTATGCGTAACTGATTCTATGAATCAGGCGCATAGATACGACGCCGCAACTCAGAGATACGGCGTCGTATCTCCTACCTGAATCTGGCCCCTGGTCTACATAACTGGCGTGGTGCAGTTGATAATGTAGACACCAGGGCTTTTTTTCAGCGGGAACGCGGGGGAATGCAGTTCCGGCACCTCCAGTACTGAATGTATGTACTGGAAAGGGGTGCTGGAGGTGTGGGGGTCTATTGTTTCTGTGTTAGTCTACTGTTGCTGGTGGGGGGAAGGGGTCTTATCTTGCTGGGGGGGTCAATTGTTTCTGGGTGGGATCTACTGTTGAGGGAGAGGTCTATTGTTGCTGGCTGCTGAGAAATCTGTTATTTCTGCTAGGGGGTCTATTGTTGCTGGGGTGGTATTTTGTTGTGGGGAGTCCATTGTTGCTGGGTGAAAAGTCTTTTGTTGTGTGAGGACCTATTGTTTCTGGGGGATCTGTTGTTGCTGCAGAGGGTCTATTGTTTCTGGGGTGGAGTCAATTGTTTCTGGGGTGGGGTCTATTGTTGCTCATTGCAAGGGATCTGTTTTACTATCTTTCGTGTTTTCATTACCAAATTTCATAGAAATGACTGAATAGCACAAAATACTTGGTTCTGTATTCTCTGAACGGTGCTGTACTGGGAGGTGGGTAGGGGGTGGAACCAAGGGTTGGTTCTCAGAGACGGGTAGGGGGCATAGATGAAGTGTGACTCGGAAGGGTGGAGTTCCTGCACCTATTCCCTGAGAAAAAAAGCCCTGGTAGACACCTTATCGCCATGACACGTGTTGGTGGTGGGGACTCCTGACCCACATGACCCATGTGATACAGTTGATGGTGTGGACGCTTTATCCACTCAATCCATGTTGACAGTGGGAACAGCTGATCCACAAGACCCATGTGACACAGTTGATGGGGCGGACACTTGATCTACATGACCAAGCAGTTGAGTAGATCTAAGGAGGTATGTCCTAATATGCACACTGAGCGAGTGTGCGTGCATATGTGCCATGTATTATCAGGCTATATACAGTGCGTTGCAAAAGTATTCACCCCCCTTGGCATTTTTCGTGTTTTGTTGCCTCACAACCTGGAAGTAACACGGATTGTTTGAGGATTTGCATCATTTAATTTACAGAACACGCACACAACTTTGTAGATTTTTTATTTTTATTATTATTGTGAAGCAAACAACGAATAAGAGAAAATAACAGAAAAAATCAATGTGCATAACTATTCACCCCCCCCCTAAAGTCAATACTTTGTAGATCCACCTATCACAGCTCCAAGTCTCTTTGGATAAGTCTCTATGATCTTGCCACATCTCACCACTGGGATTTTTGCCCCATTCCTCCTCCTTGCAAAACTTCTCCAGATCCACCAAGTCAGATGGTTTGCGCTTGTGAACAGCGATCTTTAAGTCTGACCACAGATTTTCTATTGGATTAAGGTCTGGGCTTTGACTAGGCCATTCCAACACATTTACATGTTTCCCCTTAAACCAAGTGTTGCTTTAGCAGTGTGTTTGGGGTCATTGTCCTGCTGGAAGGTGAACCTCCGTCCTCGCCTCAAATCACACACAGAGGGGTACAGGGTTTGTTCAAGAATATCCCTGTATTTAGCACCACCCATCTTCCCCTCAACTCTGACCAGTTTCCCAGTCCCGACTGCTGAAAAACATCCCCACAGCTTGATGCTGCCACCACCATGTTTCACAGTGGGGATGGTGTTCTTTGGGTGATGTGATGTGTTGGGTTTGCACCAGACATAGCGTTTTCTTTGACGGCCAAAAAGTTAAATTTTAGTCTCATCAGACCAGAGCACCTTCCTCCATATATTTGGGAGTCTCCCACATTCCTTTTCACAAACTCAAAACGCGCCATTTTTCTTTTTGCTGAAAGTAATGTCTTTCTTCTGGCCACTCTGCCATAAAGCCCAACTCTATGGAGCGTACGGCTTATTGTCGTCCTATGTACAGGTACTCCAGTCTCTGCTGTGGAACTCTGCAGCTCCTCCAGGGTCACCTTAGGTCTCTGTGCTCCTCTCTGATTAATGCCCTCCTTGCCCGGTCCGTGAGTTCTGGTGTGCGGCCGTCTCTTGCCAGGTTTGCTGTTGTGCCATGTTCTTTCCATTTGGTGATGATAGATTTGATGGCGCTCCTAGGGATCATCAAAGATTTGGATATTTTTTTTTTATAACCCGACCCTGACTTGTACTTCTCAACAACATTGTCCCTTCCTTGTTTGGAGAGTTCCTTGGTCTTCATGGCCGTGTTTGGTTAGTGGTGCCTCTTGCTTAGGTGTTGGGGCCTCGGGGGCCTTTCATAAAGGTGTGTCTATGTAATGACAGATCATGTGACACTTAGATTGCACACAGGTGGACGTCATTTCACTAATTATGGGACTTCTGAAGGGAATTGGTGGCACCGGAGCTTTTTATGGGCTTCATAACAAAGGGCGTGAATACATATGCACATGACAATTATCAGTTTTTATTTCTGAAAAATAGTTTTATGTATTTATTTTTCTAATTTTACTTCACCAACTTAGACTATTGTGTTCTGATCATCACATAGAATTCAGATTAAAAAAAACATTCAACTAAAGGCCGTAACGTAACAAAATAGGTAAAAATCAAAGGGGGGTGAATACTTTTGCAAGGCACTGTACTGTCTGTACTCCTTCCTAGCTACAGTTTTCTCCATCATTTTGCTAATCGCTACAATGTACACGGCTGTATCTCTTATGTTCTCTACGCTACTGCTTTCTTTTCCCTCTGTTCTTATTATTCTCAGGCTGCCTGTCTGTCAAATGTCTCTATTATTCTGGATCAAAAACAAAAGAAAATGTGGCACCAGAAGCACATGGCTGTGAATGGTGATCATGAGGGTTCCTCATTGAGATTTGGTGTATTTATTCTAGGCAAAGCCAAGACAACGCACAGCAGTGGCCCTTCTGCTCCCTTGCCACCAATGACACTTCTGCCTTCAGTAGAGTAGAATGCAGTGGCGGTGCGTCCATAGTGGGCGCAGGAGCGCCGCGCCGCCCCCTCTCTCCTGCACCCATCACTCAAAAATACATAGATTCATGCAGGCCTGTCGCTATAGGACAGGCAAAACAAACAATTGCTTGGGGCCCCCAACTTCCCCTTCCCAGGCTGTAGCTCCTCGGCCGAGCTCCTCCTCCTGGAGTTCTGTCATTCCAGCCAGGTACCACGCGTGGTACAGGAGATTCAGTTTCCTGTTCCCGGTGTAGTGTCACCGTTTGCTCACTATCGCAGAATGCAGCCTAAGTCACGTGGCGTCGAACTGCGCATGCGCAATGAGTTCCAACGCCAAATGCGATGCGTTCCAGGGGATTCACGACACTACCGTTCAGTGAACCCATCACAATTTGTGACGGAAGTGACGAGGAAGCATACACAGAGCGGGGGGGGGGGGGGCGGAGAGAAAGACATACAGATGTAATGAGAACCATACAAAGAGCGGGGGGGGGGGGGGGGGAGACATGCAGATATAATGAGAACCATACACGGAGCGGGGGGAGAGATAAAGAGACATGCAGATACAGTATGGTTCTCATTACATCTGTATGTCTCTTTCTCTCCCGCCCCCCCACTCTGTGTATGGTTCTCGTTACATCTGTATGTCTCTTTCTCTCCGCCCCCCCGCTCTGTGTATGGTTCTCGTTACATCTGTATGTCTCTTTCTCTCCCGGCCCCCGCCGCTCTGTGTATGGTTCCTCGTCACTTCCGTGACAAATTGTGATGGTTCACTGAAGGGTAGTGTCGTAAATCCCCTGGAACGCATCGCATTTGCCGTTGGAACGCATTGCGCATGCGCAGTTGGCCGCCATGTGACTTCCGCAGCATTCTGCGATAGGGAGCAGAATATGACACTGCACCGGCCGCACTAACAGGAAGTCTACACTGAGTGCTCACTTCCTTTCAGTCCAGCCGGGAACACAGGAAACTGAATCTCCTGTACCGCACGGTACCCGGCCCAGGCACTATCTGATAGGGGACTGGGGACCCATAATGATAGAACACCAGACTGACAGGAGGAAGAGGAGCTCGGCCATGCTACAGCGGCAGCCTACAGGGAAGAAGGGGAGGTGAGAATAGAGAAACATAGGGACTGGGGGGAAGTAAGAACATGGGTGTAAAAAGTTAGTGAAGCGCTAACGTAGGCTTTGCGTGCGGGAGGGGGGGTGCTTGGGGGCCCCCCATTTTGCTTGGGGCCCCCTAATTCCTTCAAACGGCCCTGGATTCATGCATTGCATGAATCTATCTATTGTCCACTATTCAGGTGTCCCACTATTCAGGTGTCCGTCCCCCTGTTGAGCGCCGGCCATCTGAATAACAGAAATAGGTGTGTTTTGGAAGTGCCTGATTAGAGCAAGACGCTCTAATAGGCTTCCCAATTACAGCCTGTGGGCTCCAATCGGCCTCCAAATGCTTAAACAGCAGGGCGCACAGCTGTGCGTTCCCTGTTTGAACCGTGCTGTGTTAGGGAATCGCTTCCCTAACCCTGACCCACCTCTCAGCCAATCAGGTTCACCGGGTCTGGTTACCGGTCACCTGATTAGCTGAAACGGCAGTCTTGGAAGGACGAGAGGAGGAGCAGACGAGAGAAGAGTCTTCCACACCGCTCACCAATCGCCCCGCCTGCCGCCGTCACCCGCTGCCGACCCGAGACAAGGTAAGGGCCAGGCAGATGGCGGGCATGCGGGGGGGGGGGGCAACGTTTGGGGCACTGGGGCACTATTTTATCTGGCCAGACCGTTTTACATGTTTTATTTATTGTAATTAATTGTGACATTTGACAACTCCCAAATAAATAAGTTTTATACTATTATTTAACAAACAATTCTTCAATCACGTTTATATTGCTGTCCAAAGCCCCACCGGGGAAAATGTCCTTTTATCATATATACCGGGGGTTTGCAGCGCCAATATATCTCCTATGTGTGTTTCTCTTTTTCACGTTTGGGGCACTGCGGCAAAACACTTGAGGCACACTGGCAGCATTGGGCACATTGGCAGCATTGGGAACACTGGCACACTGTCAGCATTTGGCACATGGCACACTGGCAGCATTGGGCAGATGGCACAGTTGCAGCATTGGGTGGGCACACTGGCAGCATTTATGTGGGCACACTGGCAGCATTTGGTGGGCACACTGGCAGCATTTGGTGGGCACACTGGCAGCCTTTTTTTTTTATTATTATTTTTAGTTTATTTGCGCCCAAATTTTTTTAGAAAGCAGCCGCCACTGGTAGAATGAAGGACCACTCAGGACCAACTATGGACCAACTATGGACCAGTTTGGGGATCTCTGCATTGCCAGACCCATGCAGTGCCTACAGAAATATGAATGAGTTGTACAATGGATGTGATGTGGGTTACTGGTTACAACATTCAGTTTTACCGTCACTGCTTGAATCTTTGGAGCTGCTCTTCTTTTTTTGGCTATCCTGGTCCTCACTCCCATCCTCAGATTCCTCACTCCCATCCTCATTGAGGTCCATGTCTGTATCTGTAAAAAAAAAACAAAAAAAAAAAAAAAAAACAACAACAGAGGAAACAGTAGAGATGAAGATTCGAAGACTCTGGGTCGGACTTTGTAGGCAAGATGGACGAAAGTATAATTAAAAAAAATATATTTTATTAATAACGAATCGCTCACAAACAGATTAAAGCGGATCTCCACTCTAAAGTGGAGTCCCGCTGATCGGCACCCTCCCCCCCTCCGGTGTCACATTTGACACCTTTCAGGGGGGAGGGGGGTGCAGATACCTGTCTACAGACAGGTATCTGCACCCACTTCCGGCTCTACGATGCGGGAAAAAGACGGGTTTTTCCCTTGCTTCCCGTCCGTCCCCCGTTGTATGCTGGGAACACTCGGCTCCCAGCACACAGCGGGAGCCAATCGGCGGGCGCAGCGCGACTCGCGCATGCGCCGTAGGGAACCGGGCAGTGAAGCCGGAGCGCTTCACTTCCTGGTTCCCTCACCGTGGATGGAGGGGGGAGCAGCAGGGTGACGAGCGATCGGCTCGTCATCTGCTGCGATCACCGCTGGACTCCAGGACAGGTAAGTGTGCTGATATTAAAAGTCAGCAGCTGCAGTATTTGTAGCTGCTGGCTTTTAATATATTGTTTTAGTGGCACATCCGCTTTAAGTATAGAAAGAGTTAAAAAAAAAACATACATTGAACACAGAAAGATGCATAAAACTATGATGTGAACAGAAGGTTGACACCAAATGGACAGCGGCGAGTCAACGCGTTTCGCTATTTCGCTTCGTCAGGACACACTTGGGGATGATTGAAAAGGCTTTGGATATACCACCCACCCCCTCCCCCTTTTTCCTATTTCTTTCTTTTTAATCATCCGGGTGTTTATCATGTAATTTTTATATATGTTACTCTGCAATAAACCTTATAGGAAGAAATATTTTCGTTCCTTTGCTACACAATATTTGGCCACTAGAAACGGTAGAATACCCTTTTCTCTTTCCTCTTCATATGATGAGCCTTGAGGTCCAATCTGGAGTCTCCCATACGGTTTAATTGCGTGCTGATAAGATAGTGAGACCTGTTCTTTTTGCTCATCCCCAAGTGTGTCCTGATGAAGCGAAACGCGTTGACTCACAGGGGCTCACTCATAGGCGTGTACTGGGGGGGTGCCAGGTGTGCCTGGGCACACCCCATTTCCCCCCCCCATGCACTAGTGCCATCCAGTGTACAGAAGTGTGCAGGGCAAATGGGACCCGAGGGAAGGGGGGCCCACTGTGCCCTGTCACGCACTACATACCCAGAGTAATCCATATATGCAGGTAATCCATATCTCTCTTACCCCATCCTCTCTCTCACCCCCCTCACCCTCCCCTCTCTCTTACCCCCCTCACCCTCTCTCTCTCACCCCCCTCGCTCCTTTCACCCTCTCTCTCTCACCCCCTCACTCCCCTCTCTCTTACCTCCCCTCACCCTCTCTCTCTCACCCCCCCTCACCTTCTCTCTCTCACCCCCTCACTCCCCCCTCTCTCTCTCTCACACCCTTCTCTTACCTCCTCTCTCTCTCCTTTTTTTCCTCCCCCCCCCCCCCCCTCTCTCTCCCCCTTCTTTTCCTCTCACTCCCTCTCTCTCCCCCTCTAAACAATTCTGCCATAGAATGTAAACTCTTTACAAGAGTGTGTGTGTCTGAATATATATAGATAGAGAGATAGATAGAGAGATAGATAGATATACAAACACATACCCACACGCATGTGTTTGAGTTGTGGGGTGCACACCCTAATGCAATAGGCTGCGCACACCTATGGGCTCACTGCTGTCCATTCGGTGTCAACCTGTTCACATCATAGTTTTATGTATCTTTCTGTGTTCAATGTATGTTTTTTTTTTATTTTAACTCTTTCTATACTTGATCTGTTTGTGAGCGATTCGTTATTAATAAAATACAGTGGAACCTCGGATTGCGAGTAACGCAATCAACGAGCGTTTCGCAATACGAGCACTGTGTATTAAAAAAAAAAATCCTAACTCAGTTTGCATGTGTTGTCTCGCAATACGAGCAGGATTCAGGCCAAAGCGGTGTGCAGTACCGCGTTTGGCCTGAGGTGGGGGGGGGGGAGTACTGGAGCCAAACGACGCCGATCGCAGCCGATCTGTGCCGTTCGGTAATGCTCGGAAAGACACAGAAATACTCTGTTCCCAAGCCTTTCGCGCTGTCCTCAGGCATATCAGGACGTTTCTGAGGCTCTTCTGCGCCCCAGGCTCAATAAAACCAGGGACAGTATGTAAAAATCTGTGTTTTTTTTAGATCTGTCCCTGATATGTCCGAAACCGACATGCTTCTGATGTGAAAATCCTGAGATTTTAGCTGCCCTGCCTATGCAATGCCTCCTGGCGTGGTGGCCATCTGTAAGCCCAGGGGCCCCATAATCTTCTATTGCCCGGGGGCCCCATGAGTTGTCAGTCCGCCCCTGGGTATCATCACACACAGGCAGGGCTGCCATCGGGAATTATGGGGCCCCTTACACAGCTTCAGGCATGGGCCCCCTGGAGAAGAGAACCAGGGGGGGGTTCTGCCGCCTGAAATTGAGAAGTGGGGAGGCTGCAACGAATTGAGAAGCGGGGGGGTGGCCCCTTGCAAAAAAATTATAAATAAAGAAAAATATATATAAAAAAGGGGGGTAGCTATCCGGGCCCTGGGGACCTCTGGCTGGGCCCTTTAATAAAAAGAAAAAATATATATATAAAAAATATATATTTAAATTTATTTATTTTTAAAAAGGGGGGTTGCCATCTGGAGCCCTGGGGACCTCTGGGCCCTTTAATAAAATATATATATATACATACATTTTTTTTTTTTTTATAAATTACAAAAAAAGGGGGGTTGCCATCCAGGATCTCTGGGCCCTTTAATAAAAAAAATGAACCTCTGGGCCCTTTAATAAAAAAATAAAAATAAACATTTATAAAAAAAAAGGGCCCTGGGGACCTCCGGGCCCTTTAATAAAAAAAAAAAGGGGGAGTTTGCCACATGGGGCCCTGGGGCCCTCTGAGCCCATTAATAAAATATAATATATATATATATAAAATAAATGAAATAATATAAAAAATAAATATTTTTTTTTATAAAAAAAGGGGGGTTGCCATCCGGGGGGTCCCTCTAATAATAATAATAATAATAATAATATATATATAAAAAATGAAAGGAATAAAATATATAAAAAAAATATATTTTTTTTTATAAAAAAGGGGGGTTGTCATCCAGGGCCCTGGGGATCTCCGGGCCCCTGGGGACCTCCGGACCCCTAAAAAGAAAAAAAATTGGCCCTTTAATAAAAAATAAAATAAAAATAGATTAAAAAATATATATTTTTTTTATAAAAAATAAATAGAAAAAAGGGGGGTTGCCATCTGGGGCCCCGTGAGCCTCCGGGCCCCTAGGAACCTCCGGACAGGTGTACTGCCTGTACCCCCCTGATGGCGGCCCTGCACACAGGAGGAATAGAGTCCCACACACTGTATATTATTAGAGCTTGCAGAAAGTCAACAGTTGTGCAGCACTATGAAGCAGGAAGCATAGCCTGCATATGTAACTATGATTGCCCCCATGTACAATTATAATAAAATTAGAAAGAAATGATAAGTTTAATGATATTACAGTGATCTCTGTCACTTGAACATCTAAAAAAAAAAAATCACTATAAGGTCAAACGTTGATCTATAATGCTTACAAAGAGGATGGCGATACATAAAAAACCTGAATCTTTAATCCCTCAATACAATTCCCATTATCATTATTACGTACTGGACTCAAGGCTGCCATAGACACTGGTCATCTCCACCGTGTTGCTCAGACTCTGTTCTTTTTCTGTAGGAGAAAAGGGAAATACAGAGAGTCACAAAAAATTATATAAAAAAAATAAAAATTTCCCATAGTTAAGGCCGATACGTATTCTTCTACATATTTTTGGTAAAAAAAAAAAAAAAAAAAAAAAAATCGAATAAGCGTTTATTGATTGGTTTGCGCACAAGTTATTTGCGCACAAGTTATATCGGCTACAAAATAGGGGATAGTTTTATGGCATTTTTATTAATATTTTTTTTTATTTTACTAGTAATGACGGCGATCAGCGATTTTTATCATGACTGCGACATTATGGCGGACATATCGGACACTTTTGACACTACTTTGGGACCATTGTCGTTTATACAGCGATCAGTGCTATAAAAAAGCACTGGTTACTGCGAAAATGACACTGGCAGTGAATGGGGTTAACCACTAGGGGGTGCTGAAGGGGTTAAGTGTTTCCTAGTGAGTGATTCTAACTGTTAGGGGGGCGTGGCTTGGCATGTGACGTCACTGATCGTCGTTCCCTATGGCAGGGAACAGACGATCACTGCCACTGCCACTAGGAAGAACGGGGAAAGGTTTGCTAACACTTACCTCTCAATGTTTTTCAGCTCTGTGACCCGATCGCGGGACACCGGCGGCGATCGGGTCCACGGGTCCTGCAGGCGCGGTCAAGGAGCTCAGGACCGGGTCTGGGCTCTTAAAGGCGACGTATCTGTAGGTGCTTATGCCCAGCCGTGCCGATCTGTCAAAATATATCGTCGTGTGGTGGTCCTTAACCACTTAAGGACCGCCTCCTGCACACATACGTTGGCAGAATGGCACAGCTGGGCACAGGCACGTACAGGTACGTCCTCTTTAAGTGCTCAGCCGCCGGTCGCGGGCGCACGCCCGTGACCCGGTCCGAAGCTCCACGGCCGCGGGACCCACGGACCCGATCGGCGCTGGAGTCCCGCGATCGGTCCCTGGAGCGGAAGAACGAGGAGAGGTGAGTGTAAACACGGCTTCCCCATTCTTCACTGTGGCGCTGTCATTGATCGTCTGTTCCCTGATATAGGGAAACACAATCAATGACGTTACATGTCCAGCCCCGCCCCCTACAGTTAGAAACACATATGAGGTCACCCTTAACCCCTTAAGCGCCCCCTAGTGGTTAACTCCCAAACTGCAATTGTCATTTTCACAGTAATCAGTGCATTTTTATAGCATTTTTTGCTGTGAAAATGACAATTGTCCCAAAAATGTGTCAAAATTGTCCGATGTGTCCGCCATAATGTCGCAGTCACGAAAAAAAAAAATCGCTGATCGCCGCCATTATTAGTAAAAAAAAAAAAAATATTAATAAACATGCAATAAAACTATCCCCTATTTTGTAAACACGAATATCTACGGCGGCGTAACATATCCCCTTTACGTTACGCCGCCGCAAGTTTTCGGCGTAAGTGCTTGATTCACAAAGCACTTGCCTGTAAACTTACCGTGGCGTAGCGTAAAGCTGTCCGGCGCAAGCCCGCCTAATTCAAATGGGGCGTGTACCATTTAAATTAGGCGCGTTCCCGCGCCGAACGTTCTGCGCATGCTCCGTTAGGAAATTTCCCGCCGTGCTTTGCGCGAAATTACGGCGCCCCAACGAGTTTTTTGAACGTGCTTAACGTACTTTCGTATTCCCGGACGTCTTACGCAAAAAAAATTAAAAAATTAAATTCGATGCGGGAACGACGGCCATACTTTAACATGGATGGTGTAATTTTACGCCATCTAAATAGCACTCTTAACTGTACGACGGGAAAAACCGACTAGCGACGACGTAAGAAATTGCGACGAACGCGCAAATCTTTGTGGATCGCCGTAATCAGCTAATTTGCATACCCGACGCTGGAAAACGACGCGAACAACACCCAGCGGGCGCCGGAAAAATTACACCTAAGATCCGAAGCCGTACGCCTGTCGGATCTTAGCCAAATGCCGTTGTATCTTTGTTTGTGAATTACAAATAAAGATACAACGCGGAAAATTTGAAAGTACGCCGGAGTATCAGCAGATACTCCGGCTTACTTTTTCTGTGAATCTGGCCCTATAAATTTTGCGCAAACCAATCGATAAACGCTTATTGTGATTTTTTTTAACCAAAAATAGGTAGAAGAATACGTATCGGCCTAAACTTTTTTTATATATTTTTGGGGGATTTTTTCTATAGCAAAAAGTAAAAAAATATTGAATTTTTTTCAAAATTGTCGCTCTATTTTTGTTTATAGCGCAAAAAATAAAAACCGCAGAGGTGATCAAATACCACCAAAAGAAAGCTCTATTTGTGGGGAAAAAAAAGGACACCAATTTTGTTTGGGAGCCACGTTGCACGACCGCGCAATTGTCAGTTAAAGTGACGCAGTGACGATTCGCAAAAAGGGGCAAGGTCCTTTAGCTGCATTTTGGTCTGGGTCTTAAGTGGTTAAGACGCGGCATTGTGGACACGCGCGCCCGCCGCAAGCTCCGTGAGTGTGATCCCGAGTACCGAGATTGTCTCACGGAGAGGAAGAACGGGGAAATGCTGATGTAAACAAGGCATTTCCCTGTTTTGCCTAGTGACAGGACACTGATCACAGCTCCATGTAATCAGGAGCAGTGATCAGTGACACACGTAGCCCAGCCCACCTACAGTTAGAATCACTCCCTAGGACACACTTAACCCCTTCAGAAGCCCCCTACTGGTTAACCCCTTTACTGCCAGTCACATTTACACAGTAATAAGTCCATATTTATAACACTGATCGCGGTGTATATGACAATGGTCCCAAAATAGCGGCAAAAGTGTCCGATGTGTCCGCCATAATGTAGCAGTCACGATAAAAATCGCAGATCGCCGCCATTAGTAGTAAAAATAAATATTAATAAAAATGCCATAAATCTATCCCCTATTTTGTAGACGATATAACGTTTGCGCAAACCAATCAATAAACGCTTAATGCGATTTTTTTTTAATCAAAAATAGGTAGAAGAATACGTATCGGCCTAAACTGAGGGAAAAAAAAGTTTTTTTATATATTTTTGGGGGGATATTTATTCTAGCAAAAAGTAAAAAAATATTGTTTTTTTTTTCAAAATGTAAGTTCTTTTTTTGTTTATAGCGCAAAAAATAAAAACCGCAGAGGTGATCAAATGCCACCGAAAGAAAGCTCTATTTGTGTGGGGAAAAGGACGCCAATTTTGTTTGGAAGCCACGTCGCACGACCACGCAATTGTCAGTTAAAGCGACGCAGTGCCGAATCACAAAAAGTGCTCTGGTCTTTGGCCAGCTAAATGGTCCGGGGCTGAAGGGGTTAAGGGTCTCTGGCTCCATATTTAACTTTCCTATTAGCAAGATCCGTAAAAAAAAAAGAAGAAGAAGAAGAAGAAAAAAAAAAAACATAAAAATCAAATGAACAGCACCAACAAAAGAAAGTACTGCAAGGTCACCAACATTTGTACTTAACGGGCCAGATTCACAAACGAGATACGACGGCGTATCTACTGGTACGCTGTCGTATCTCTGTTTCTAACTATGCGGCTGATTCATAGAATCAGTTACGCATAGCTAGCCCTAAGAGCCGACAGGTGTAATTGAATTACACTGTCGGATCTTAAGGATGCAATTCTAGGCCGGCCGCTAGGTGGCGAGGCCATTGCGGCCGGCGTTGAATATGCAAATGAAGACTTACGGCGATCCCCGAACGGCCCGTCGATCTAAATCTACGTAGTTTCCGTCAAGTTACGCCGCGTAAAACTAGGGCTGAGCCCTAGTTCTCTTAAGCCTTGGTAAGTATGGCCGTCGTTCCCGCGTCGAAATTTAAACATCAACGTCGTTTGCGTAAGATGTCCGTGAATGGCGCTGGACGCCATTTACGTTAACGTCTAAGCAAATTACGTCGGTGCGACGTCAGTTAGCGCAATGCACGTCGGGAAATTTACACGACAGAGCATGCGCAGTACGTCTGGCGCGGGAGCGCGCCTAATTTAAATGGAACTCGCCCGATTCGATTGGGCCCGCCTTGCGCCGGACGGATTTAAGTTACACCGCTTCAAATTTCCAGGTAAGTGCTTTGTGGATCGGGCACCAACTTGTGTAATTTGCGGCGGTGTAACTTAAATCAGAAAAGTTACGTTGCGCCCGCTGGTTGTGAATCTGGCCCAACATTTCCAGCAAACTAAATTTTATAAAATGGAGAAAAAGATTTTTTGTTGTTACACTCAGGGCTGTCTTAATGAGAGGGCACACCTGGGCACTGCCCAAGGGCCCCAGCTGCATGGGGGGCCCCCTGCACGTTTCCCAAAGCAGCTAGTCTTGGGCCCACAATGCCCCAAAATTGGGGGCCGCATGATGGCAGAGAGTGATAGATACACAGGGGAGGCAGGCTGGCAGTGATGCGCTGTGCAGAACGATACCTATTATTTCACAGCCAGCAGGGAGGGGCAGGGTAGGAGCGCCAGGGATGCTCTGACCCCGCCCCATGCAGCTTGAATGCTCGAGACTCAAAGGCTGCGGGGAAGGAGCTGGAGTGGGAGCTGCTGAGTCGGCAACACTGAGAGCCCACCTGTAGAAGTAGCATTGTGGATGGTGTTATGGTGAGCGCAGCTGTCCAGCACTGTTTGCACCAAAAGGCTTGGAATGCCCAGAGGGATGCTCCCTCCTCCGCCCCTCCTTCTGCCTGCTTGATTGGTATAGGTGAGTGCAGTGCTGGAGGTGGGCACAGAGCCAAAAGTTTACATGCACTGTATCTCCACTGGAAAATGGGGTACCACATGGATGGAATAATGGTGCTGGGGGATATCAAAGGTGTAACAATGCTGAGGGGGGATCTGGGGTGTATAGGAGGTAGCAATGCTTGGGGTAGCTTGGGTGGCTTTAGTGCTAGAGGTATCAGGGATGTATAGAGGCCACAGTGTAGGGGGTATCAGGATTGTAGTGGGGTCACAATACAAGGGGTATCTTATGGTATAGGGTAACAGTGCTGGGAGGAATATCTAAGTTGTAGAGGGGTCAGAGTGCTGGGGAGATATCTGGGGTGTAGAGGGGTCAGAGTGCTGGGGGGATATCTGGGGTGTAGAGGAGTCAGAGTGCTGGGGGGATATCTGGGGTGTAGAGGGGTCAGAGTGCTGGGGGGATATCTGGGGTGTAGAGGGGTCAGAGTGCTGGGGAGATATCTGGGGTGTAAAGGGGTCAGAGTGCTGGGGAGATATCTGGGGTGTAGAGGGGTCAGAGTGCTGGGGGGATATCTGGGGTGTAGAGGGGTCAGAGTGCTGGGGGGTATCTGGGGTGTAGAGGGGTCAGAGTGCTGGGGGGATATCTGGGGTGTAGAGGGGTCAGAGTGCTGGGGGGATATCTGGGGTGTAGAGGGGTCAGAGTGCTGGGGGGATATCTGGGGTGTAGAGGGGTCAGAGTGCTGGGGGGATATCTGGGGTGTAGAGGGGTCAGAGTGCTGGGGGGATATCTGGGGTGTAGAGGGGTCAGAGTGCTGGGGGGTATCTGGGGTGTAGAGGGGTCAGAGTGCTGGGGGGATATCTGGGGTGTAGAGGGGTCAGAGTGCTGGGGAGATATCTGGGGTGTAGAGGGGTCAGAGTGCTGGGGAGATATCTGGGGTGTAAAGGGGTCAGAGTGCTGGGGAGATATCTGGGGTGTAGAGGGGTCAGAGTGCTGGGGGGATATCTGGGGTGTAGAGGGGTCAGAGTGCTGGGGGGATATCTGGGGTGTAGAGGGGTCAGAGTGCTGGGGGGTATCTGGGGTGTAGAGGGGTCAGAGTGCTGGGGGGATATCTGGGGTGTAGAGGGGTCAGAGTGCTGGGGGGATATCTGGGGTGTAGAGGGGTCAGAGTGCTGGGGGGATATCTGGGGTGTAGAGGGGTCAGAGTGCTGGGGGGATATCTGGGGTGTAGAGGGGTCAGAGTGCTGGGGGGATATCTGGGGTGTAGAGGGGTCAGAGTGCTGGGGGGATATCTGGGGTGTAGAGGGGTCAGAGTGCTGGGGGGATATCTGGGGTGTAGAGGGGTCAGAGTGCTGGGGGGATATCTGGGGTGTAGAGGGGTCAGAGTGCTGGGGAGATATCTGGGGTGTAAAGGGGTCAGAGTGCTGGGGAGATATCTGGGGTGTAGAGGGGTCAGAGTGCTGGGGAGATATCTGGGGTGTAAAGGGGTCAGAGTGCTGGGGAGATATCTGGGGTGTAGAGGGGTCAGGGTGCTGGGGGGATATCTGGGGTGTAGAGGGGTCAGAGTGCTGGGGGGATATCTGGGGTGTAGAGGGGTCAGAGTGCTGGGGGGTATCTGGGGTGTAGAGGGGTCAGAGTGCTGGGGGGATATCTGGGGTGTAGAGGGGTCAGAGTGCTGGGGGGATATCTGGGGTGTAGAGGGGTCAGAGTGCTGGGGGGATATCTGGGGTGTAGAGGGGTCAGAGTGCTGGGGGGATATCTGGGGTGGAGGGGGGTCAGAGTGCGGGGGGGATATCGGGGGTGTAGAGGGGTCAGAGTGCTGGGGGGATATCTGGGGTGTAGAGGGGTCAGAGTGCTGGGGAGATATCTGGGGTGTAAAGGGGTCAGAGTGCTGGGGAGATATCTGGGGTGTAGAGGGGTCAGAGTGCTGGGGGGATATCTGGGGTGTAGAGGGGTCAGAGTGCTGGGGGGATATCTGGGGTGTAGAGGGGTCAGAGTGCTGGGGGGATATCTGGGGTGTAGAGGGGTCAGAGTGCTGGGGAGATATCTGGGGTGTAGAGGGGTCAGAGTGCTGGGGGGATATCTGGGGTGTAGAGGGGTCAGAGTGCTGGGGGGATATCTGGGGTGTAGAGGGGTCAGAGTGCTGGGGGGATATCTGGGGTGTAGAGGGGTCAGAGTGCTGGGGGGATATCTGGGGTGTAGAGGGGTCAGAGTGCTGGGGAGATATCTGGGGTGTAAAGGGGTCAGAGTGCTGGGGAGATATCTGGGGTGTAGAGGGGTCAGAGTGCTGGGGGGATATCTGGGGTGTAGAGGGGTCAGAGTGCTGGGGGGATATCTGGGGTGTAGAGGGGTCAGAGTGCTGGGGGGTATCTGGGGTGTAGAGGGGTCAGAGTGCTGGGGGGATATCTGGGGTGTAGAGGGGTCAGAGTGCTGGGGGGATATCTGGGGTGTAGAGGGGTCAGAGTGCTGGGGGGATATCTGGGGTGTAGAGGGGTCAGAGTGCTGGGGGGATATCTGGGGTGTAGAGGGGTCAGAGTGCTGGGGGGATATCTGGGGTGTAGAGGGGTCAGAGTGCTGGGGGGATATCTGGGGTGTAGAGGGGTCAGAGTGCTGGGGGGATATCTGGGGTGTAGAGGGGTCAGAGTGCTGGAGGGATATCTGGGGTGTAGAGGGGTCAGAGTGCTGGGGAGATATCTGGGGTGTAGAGGGGTCAGAGTGCTGGGGGGATATCTGGGGTGTAGAGGGGTCCCAGAGCATTACTTTGCCCAGGGGCCCGTGATGCTATTAAGACGGCCCTGGTTACACTCTTACCTAGATTTTCATTGATTCTGTCAGGTGACACCTCCTGGTTTCCATTGGTGGTCGTGGTCTGGACCTTCACAGTGATGGGACTCTTAACCCGACAGGAACCTTCTTCTTTTACGTCTGATAAGAAATAAAATAAGTGAGATTTTCTTTATTTGAGAAAAGATATGTTAGGTTTCATTAGATAAGTACTCTTTTAGGGTTTTATCTTCTGCTAGTCAGCTAATCACACAGGGTCACTTTAGACCTGCATTGTCCATCTATGGAGAAGACCAACCGTCATCCATTCAGATATCATTCCGTTGGCACTGAGGTTGCAGAATGAGCATATCCGTGTAGATGTGATAATCATGTCACCTATCTTTGTTCCCTACATGATGCATACATTTAACCACTTAAGACCCGGACCTTTAGGCAGCTAAAGGACCCGGCCTGTTTTTGCAATTCGGCACTGCGTCGCTTTAACTGACAATTGCGCGGTCGTGCAACGTAGCTCCCAAACAAAATTGGCGTCCTTTTTTTCCCACAAATAGAGCTTTCTTTTGGTGGTATTTGATCACCTCTGCGGTTTCTATTTTTTGCGCTATAAACAAAAATAGAGCGACAATTTTGAAAAAAATGCAATATTTTTAACTTTTTTCAATAATAAATATCCCCCAAAAATATATAAAACACTATTTTTTTTCCTCAGTTTAGGCCGATACGTATTCTTCTACATATTTTTGGTAAGAAAAAAAATCGCAATAAGCGTTTATCGATTGGTTTGCGCAAAATTTATAGCGTTTACAAAATAGGGGATATTTTTATTGCATTTTTATTAATTTTTTTTTTTTTACTACTAATGGCGGCGATCAGCGATTTTTTTCGTGACTGCGACATTATGGCGGACACTTCGGACAATTTTGACACATTTTTGGGACCATTGTCATTTTCACAGCGAAAAATGCATTAAAAATGCATTGTTTACTGTGAAAATTGCAGTTTGGGAGTTAACCACAAGGGGGCGCTGATGGGTTATGTGTGACCTCATTTGTGTTTCTAACTGTAGGGGGGTGTGGCTGTAGGTGTGACGTCATCGATTGTGGTTCCCTATAAAAAGGATGACACGATCAATGACAGCGCCACAGTGAAGAACGGGTGTGTAAAGCAGGCCATAGATGAATCGAACATTTGGCTGGTTTAACAAGAACTGGCCAAGTTTTCATCAATCTATGGGCAGGCTGGTTGTACTGAAGTCGATACATGGATCAACTTCAGTACAACCAGCCTGTCAGTTTTTTTTTTTCCATTCTATTCTGATACTGTATACTGGGAATCCTCCCGCTGTTGGAATATAATAGTGCAGCGGGAAGGATTCCCCCCATTAATTTTCTTTCCTTCAACCCATGATTGAAGAAAAGGAAATTGCATTGACAGAAAAGGGATCACCTTCTTTATTTATCTATTATTTCTTTATTTACTACACACAGTAAACAAATATTATACTTTGATCATTTAATTTCCAGTTTTTGAGGCTCTACCTTGAGATCTGTTGTCAGGTGACACTTCTTGACTCTTTTCCGTGGATACCACCTTGACCTTCACAGAGGTGGGACTCTGAACCTGAGAGGTTGGACCTTCTTCAGGGACCGATAAGGAAACAATAAAAGATTAATATGAGAATAATGTTTCATTGGATATTAGAACATTTTTATCTTCTGCTAGATAGAGACTGTGGGGCAGATCCACATAGAAATAGATTGGCGCAGCGTATCAGAGATACACTACGCCGCCGTACCTTACCTGGCATAGTGTATTTCTGGCGGCGGAATTCAAATCGACGATTAGGGGGCGGGTTTCATTTAAATGAAGCGCGTCCCACGCTGAATGAACTGCGCATGCGTCATCCCGAAATTTCCCGCCGTGCATTGCGCTAAATGACGTCGCTAGGACGTCATTTTTTTTTAACTTAGACGTGAGTTCCGTCCATCCCGATTCACGGACGACTTACGCAAAAAATTAAAAAAATTAAAATTTTGACGCGGGAACGACGGCCATACTTAACAGTCTATCTATACGCCGCAAAATAGCAGCTTTAACTATACACCGAAAAAAGCCGACTAGAGACGACGTAAGAGAATGCGTCGGGCCGCGCGTACGTTCGTGGATCGTCGTAAATAGCTAATTTGCATACCCGACGCGGAAAAAAGACGAGAACGCCACCCAGCGGACGCCGAAGTATTGCATCTTAGATCCGAAGCCGTACGCCTGTCGGATCTTACCCAGATCCCGTCGTATCTTGGTTTGAGGATTCAAACTAAAGATACGACGCAGGAAATTTTAAAGTACGCCGGCGTATCAGTAGACGGCCAAGGCAACAAAGGAGTGGCTCAAGAAGAAGCACATTAAGATCATGGAGTGGCCTAGCCAGTCTCCAGACCTTAATCCCATAGAAAATATGTGGAGGGAGCTGAAGGTTCGAGTTACCAAACGTCAGCTTTGGAGCCTCAGTGACTTGGAGAGGATCTGCAAAGAGGACAAAATCCCTCCTGAGATGTGTGTGAACCTGGAGGACAACTCCAAGAAACGTCTGACCTCTGTGATCGCCAACAAGAGTTTCTCCACCAAGTACCAAGTCATGTTTTGCGAAGGGGTCAAATACTTATTTCACTCATTAAAAATCAAATCAATTTATAACTTTTTTGAAATGCGTTTTTCTGCATACAGTGGAGCCTCGGATTATGAGGATAATCCGTTCCAGGAGAACGCTCATAATCCAAAGCACTTGCATATCAAAGCAATTTTGCCCATTAAAGTCAATGGAAACTAAAATAATTTGTTCCGCATTGACTTCAATGGCATGCAATACCGCATGTGGCCAGAGGCGGGGGGCGCCAGAGAGCCTCAGAAACAGCCAAAAGGGCCCGAGGACACCTTGGCAAACCTCGGAAAGACTATGGGGTAGATTCACTAAGACTTACGACGGGCGTATCAGTAGATACGCCGTCGTAAGTCCGAATCCCCGCCGTCGTATATTTAAGCGTATTCTCAAACTGAGAGACGCTTAAATATAGCTAAGATACGACCGGTGTAAGTCTCCTACGCCGTCGTATCTTAACTGCATATTTACGCTGGCCGCTAGGGGCGTGTACGCTGATTTACGCCTAGAATATGTAAATCAGCTAGATACGCCTATTCACGAACGTACGCCCGGCCGTCGCAGTAAAGATACGCCGTTTACGTAAGGGGTTTTCAGGCGTAAAGATAAACCACCAAAAACATGGCGCAGCCAATGTTAAGTATGGACGTCGGAACCGCGTCGAATTTTTCAAATTTTTTAGTCGTTTGCGTAACTCGTCCGTGAATGGGGCTGGCCGTAATTTACGTTCACGTCGAAAGCATGACCATTTGCCAACGTCATTCGGAGCATGCGCACTGGGATACATCCACGGACGGCGCATGCGCCGTTCGATCGAAACGTCATTTACGTGGGGGTCACAGTTAATATACATAAAACACGCCCACAGCTTCAACATTTGAATTAGGCGGGCTTACGCCGGCCCTAATACGCTACGCCGCCGTAACTTCGGCGGCACAATCTTTGAAAATACCAAACTCTCCTCTCAAAGTTACGGCGGCGTAGCGTGTAGGAGATATACGCTACGCCCGCCTAAAGGTACGTGAATCTACCCCTTTGTTCCCAAGATTTGCAGAGGTCAGCCGTGCTGTCCTCGGGCCTTTCCGTGCATTTCCGAATGGCGCCGATTGGGGCATTTAAAGGAGGGAGGGGCCAGGAGCACAGAAGAGGGACCTGAGAAAAGGAGGATCCAGGTTGCTCTGTGCAAAACCATTACACAGAGCAGGTAAGTATAACATGTTTTTTATTATAATTTTTTTTAAGTGAGCCCCCTCCTAAAACACCTATACTAACAAACCTGTGTAAAAAGGATAAATATATATATAATTTACTTACATATTTTCAGCCCCCTCCGGTTCAGTCATGTGATCCCCTGTGTCAGCCAGAGGTGGCTGCAGGGGAGAAGAGAGAGCGTGCCTGACAACAACTGTGAAAGTCTGGAAGGATGACCTCACCCATAGGCTCCAATTATACAGTCATTGGGGCATATTCACGTAGCTGCGCGCCTAGTTACGGCAGCGTATTGTATTTACGCTACGCCGACGCAACTTACAGGAGCAACTTACAGGAGCAAGTGCAGTATTCACCTATACTAACAAACCTGTGTAAAAAGGATAAATATATATATAATTTACTTACATATTTTCAGCCCCCTCCGGTTCAGTCATGTGATCCCCTGTGTCAGCCAGAGGTGGCTGCAGGGGAGAAGAGAGAGCGTGCCTGACAACAACTGTGAAAGTCTGGAAGGATGACCTCACCCATAGGCTCCAATTATACAGTCATTGGGGCATATTCACGTAGCTGCGCGCCTAGTTACGGCAGCGTATTGTATTTACGCTACGCCGACGCAACTTACAGGAGCAAGTGCAGTATTCACAAAGCACTTGCTCCGTAAGTTGCGGCGGCGTAGCATAAATGGGGCCGGCGTAAGCTCGCGTAATTCAAATGTGTAAGGGGGGGCGTGTTTTATGCTAATGTGTTATGACCTGACGCGATTGACGTGTTTTACGAACGGCGCATGCGCCGTCCGTGTACATATCCCAGTGTGCATTGCTTTCAAGTACACCGCAACGACGTATTGGTTTAGACGTGAAAGTAAATTACGTCCAGCCCTATTCGCGAACGACTTAAGCAAACGACGTAAAAAATTCAAATTTCGAAGCGGAAACGACGGGATCGCCACCTAGCGGCCAGCGTGAGAATGCACCCTAAGATACGACGGTGTAAGAGACTTATGCCAGTCGTATCTTAGGCTAATGTCGGCGTATCTTGCTTTTTGAATACAGAAAGAAGATACGCCGGCGCAGATTTAAATTTACGCGGCGTATCTATAGATACGCCGGCGTAAATTCTCTCTGGATCTACCCCATTGTTGGCACTCCCTTCCCTTCTCTGCGGCCGCTGCTGGCTGACACAGTGGAGACTGGACCATAGCTGAAAATACTAAGTGGTGGCGTTTGATGGTCGTCCAGGTATTCTAGATCAGTGGTCTCCAAACTGCGGCCTGGAGGCCAGATGTGACCCTTTTCTCGCTTTTATCCGGCCCTTGGAGCCCTATTTCATCCACGGACACTAACAATGGGGCATAATTCCCCACCACTGACTGACACAATTCCTCCCACTGGCACCAAAAATGGGGCATTGTTTTTTTAGGACACATCTCATCCTATTGAACTTCAACTGGGGTATATGAAGTCCATAAGGATGAAACGCGCCAGCTTTAATAGCCAGCTCCATACATTGCGGTTGGATTTGTGATCACATTTTGTCTGTATACATCTTGATGATGTTGGTACTTTTTAAACTAAATCCACCCTTTTGACCTACACCATGTGGAGGCATTTTTTTCTTTATGACCCCCACGTTTAATCATCCGTTGGACGAGACTTCCGTGTGCATCGCCACGTGGAGATTTGGTGTATTTATTCTTGGCAGAGCCAGGACAACTCACAGCAGTGGCCCTTCTGCTCCCTTGGCACCAATGACACTTCTGCCTTCGGTAGAGTAGAATGAAGGACAACTCAGGGCCAACTATGGACCCAGAGGCGTTGCTAGGGGGGTGCGGGGGGTGCGGCCCGCCCCGGGTGACACCCGCTAAAGGGGTGACACCATCCCGATTTAAAAAAATTTTTTAGCTGACATGTGGGTGGCGGGGGGCCGGCTCCCCCCGCGACTGCAGCAATGAGCGCCGCGGAATCGGAGCGCCGAGCACCGCGGTACAAGAGGAGGGGGGGTTGCAGGGGGGACACCGCAGCACCATCCATTCCCTCCTCTCACAGCCACGGGCTGTTAGCGGTGGTCGGCAGTCGGCACACAGGCACAGCCCCCTCCTCTCTGTTTGTGTGTACAGAGGGGGAGGGGCCGAGGGGACCTTCTGTCCATGTGCCGTGGCGCTGCCTGCGATGATCTGAGGTACTGAATGGGGAGGGGGGTGTTTGCACCTGGGGGGATTTCACTGAGGGGGGGGATGTACTAAGGGGGTGTTTGCACTGGGGGGTTTGCACTGAGGGGGGGTTTGCACTGAGGGGGTGTCTGCACTGAAGGAGGATCTGTGTAACATGCAGGGGTCCAGAGGTGCAGGTGGCTGTGTAATGTAAAAGGGGTGCAGTGATGCAGGGTGCTGTGTAATGTAAAGGGGTGCAGAGGGCTGTGTAGTGTAAAAGGGTCCAGAGGTGCAGGAGGCTGTGTAATGTAAATGGGTGCAGAGGTGCAGGCGGCTGTGTAATGTAAAAGGGGTGCAGTGATGCAGGGTGCTGTGTACTGTAAAAGGGTCCAGAGATGCAGGGTGCTGTGTAATGTAAATGGGTGCAGAGGTGCAGGCGGCTGTGTAATGTAAAAGGGGTGCAGTGATGCAGGGTGCTGTGTAATGTAAAGGGGTCCAGAGGTGCAGGGTGCTGTGTAATGTAAAGGGGTCCAGAGGTGCAGGGGGCTATGTGATGTAAAGGGGTCCAGTGGTGCAGGGACTGTGTAATTTAAAGTGGTGCATGGTGCTGTTTAATGTAAAGGGGCCCAGAGGTGCAGGGTGCTGTGTAATGTAAAAGGGTCCAGAGGTGAAGGGGGCTGTGAGATGTAAAGGGGTCCAGTGATGCAGGGGGCTGTGTAATGTAAAGGGGTCCACTGATGCAAGGGGGCTGTTTAATGTAAAGGGGTCCAGTGATGCAGGGGGCTGTGTAATGTAAAGGGGTCCAGTGATGCAAGGGGGCTGTGTAATGTAAAGGGGTCCAGTGATGCAGGGGGCTGTGTAATGTAAAGGGGTCCAGAGATAAGGGGGCTGTGTAATGTAAAGGGGTCCAGTGATGCAGGGGGCTGTGTAATGTAAAGGGGTCCAGTGATGCAGGGTGCTGTGTAATGTAAAGGGGTCCAGTGATGCAGGGGGCTGTGTAATGTAAAGGGGTCCAGAGATGCAGGGTGCTGTGCAGTGTAAAGGGGTCCAGAGGTGCAGTTGTGGAGAGGGGTACACAGTAGTAACAAAAAGATATTGAAGGATGCAGAGGTATGCAGGGGGCACAGTGGGGTGTTTTTACATTTTAACGTGTGGGGGGGGGGGGTGCCAGATATTGGATCTGCCCCGGGTGCCAAATGCTCTAGGTACGCCCCTGGCCTATAGGCTCCTGAGATGTGAATTTGGGTTCTGGAGAAAGAGAGGTGGGGGAAGGGGACAAAGAAAAATGGAGAGAAAGAAGAAGGGATAGAAGGAACAAGAAAGATGGATAGGGAGAGAGAGAAAAGGGGAAGAAAGGAGAACAGAGAGCAAACAGGAGGGTAAAAAATATTTGAAAAATGTTATTGGGGGGGGGGGGGGGGGTGACACCATATTTTACCGCACCAGGTGACACCAACCCTAGTGACGCCAATGTATGGACCCATTTGGGGATCTCTGCATTGCCAGACCTGTGCAGTGCCTACAGGAATATGAATGAGTTGTACAATGGATGTGATGTGGGTTACTGGTTACAACATTCAGTTTTACCGTCACTGCTTGAATCTTTGGAGCTGTTCTTCTTCTTTTGGCTATCCTGGTCCTCCCTCCCATCCTCAGATTCCTCACTCCCATCCTCATTGAGGTCCATGTCTGTATCTGTAAACCCAGAGAAAAACAGTAGAGGTAACATCACACACAGGAGGAATAGAGTCCCACACACTGTATATTAATAGAGATTGCAGAAAGTCAACAGTTGTGCAGCACTATGAAGCAGGAAGCATCGCCTGCATATGTAACTATGACTGCCCCCATGTACAATTATAATGAAATTAGCATGCAATGATACGTTTATTGATATTACGATGATCTCTGTCACTTGAACATCTAAAAAAAAATCGCCATAAGGTCAAACGTTGATCTATAATGCTTACAAAGAGGATGGCGATACATAAAAAACCTGAATCTTTAATTTCCACAATACAATTCCCATTATCATTATTACGTACTGGACTCAAGACTGCCATAGACACTGGTCATCTCCACCGTGTTGCTCAGACTCTGTTCTTTTCCTGTAGGAGAAAAGGCAAATACAGAGAGTCACAAAGTCACATAATATTGGCACACCATCGTAACCGTCATAAGAAATGTGAGCTTTATTACCCCCCACCCCTCACATGTTGTAATGTACTAATATGTAGACATGCAGGTTCTCAGACTGAGATAATCTGTGCAGGAAGGAAATATCTACTAGAGTACAGGTGTCAAACACAAGGCCTGCGGGCCGAATCTGGCCCTCCGGACCATTTCATGTGGCCCTCGCACCTCTCCTGCAGCTGCAGGAGAGCTCCAGCCCTCCTCTGGTCCTCCTCCAGACCCCTACTTTCTGCTTTCAAGCAATGCATCCAGCTTCTTCCCAGCAGCAGCATAAGGAAAGGGTGCACTATGATGTAAGGGAGAGTGGGGGACTTAAAGCGGGGGTTCACCCTATAAACCCAAAAAAAAAAAAAATGTTTTGTTCTACCATAAAATCAGGCATTGTAGCGCGAGCTACAGTATGCCTGTCCCGTTTTTTTTTTTCCCCGTACTCACCGTTTACTCGTACATCGAAGATACCGACTCCTCTCGGGGAATGGGCGTGCCTATGGAGACGGAGGATGATTGACGGCCGGCTCTGGCGCGTCACGCTTCTCCGGAAATAGCCGAAATAGGCTTGGCTCTTCACGGCGCCTGCACATAGCCTGTGCGCAGGCGCTGTGAAGAGCCGAGACCTACTCCGGCTGTCTTCGGGGAGAGTGACGTGCCAGGGCCGCCCGTCAATCATCCTCCCTCTCCATAGGCACGCCCATTCCCCGCGGGAGCCGAAATCTATAATGTACGATTACACTGTGAGTCCGGGGTTAAAAAAATCGGGACAGGCATACTGTAGCTCGCGCTACAATGCCTGTCTCGATGGTAAAATCATGTCAGTGAGGGTGAACTACCGCTTTAAGTGGGGGACACAACTTCTGATGGTGGGGTGGCTCTTGACATCTAATGTAAGGGGAGGGGATGCGCTGGACATCTAATCTTACAGATACAACCGGCCCTTATGAGGACAATCATAATGCTGATGCGGCCCACCATGAAACTGAGTTTGACACCCCTGTACTGGAGGAAGAAGCAGCCATTTTTATTATGGGTTAATTTAGAAGCAAGTCAAGTGCCTCAGGTTCTGTGTTGACATTTGATGAACTACTATGAGTATAACTGTCAAGCTCAAGGCACAGCAATAGGCACACAGTGAGCCCCTGCTTCTGCATACATATTTGGTATAAGGGAAAACCAAGTAGCTGAGACTGACACTTTGTTGGTGTACCTGCCCAGAATCAAAGCTTGGTACGGGTACATCGACGATGTTATGATTTCGTGGACAGGAACAGATGATGAGGTAGTTGGGTTTGTGAAATGTTTGGATTTGAAATTCACCAGTACATATCAATCCAAAAAAGGTCAATATGCACTGGATCTTATTGTTGGGATGGTGATGGAAATCACGGCCTACCTGAAAGGGCGCCTCTCCTCCAAAAATATCAAAGCTATTTTTGCTAAAATGCAACGCCCGCGATGCTATGCTTTGCAGCCATGGCAGAAATTATACCCTTGTTGAACAAGACCCCTTTAAGTGATTAGCAACACAAAGACAATATTGGCACCCCCACAGTGAGCGATCGGTATCGATCATTTACTATATTCATTCTGGGTGGTGTATTCATTCAGAATGGTGAGCCCCCCCCCCCCCCCACTCACCATCCTAAAATAACCTGCCGGTGTGCCCTCAGCAGCTGCCAGTGGGGGAACAGAGGAGGGAAAATGGCAGCACTGTGGAGGAAAGGGGCATTCCAGACAGCAGTGGGAAGGGGGCACAAATACTAGTACCAATCCCCCTGCGGTGCAGCCGAAGGAAGAGAAGAAAGGTAGAAGCAGCACTGCACAAAAGTCACAGCAATAAGGCAGTACTGCTGGCCCTCCTGCTCGGCCGGGGCCCCCCTTGTGAACTGATGGGGTCCGGGCCCAGTACAGGATGGCTGTCTGTATGTCAGGGCTGGGCTCAGCCCTTCCTTCTCTGAGCTGGCTGCTTAGCTGTCGGCTAATGGCCAGCTCCTATCTCTCCACAGTGATTCTTCTGTTGATGATCCTGCTCGTCAGTCCTGCCTACTTAAAGGGGAGTTCCAGCCTTTTCTATGCTTATTAAAAGTCAGCAGCTAACAAAAGGGTAGCTGCTGACTTTTAATAAACAGACACTTACCTGCTCCACTGTCCATCGACGCGGCCGCCCGCTGGCTCCTCCATTCTGACTGCAGGCACCCGGCCATGACAGCTTTCGGCTTCACGGCCTGGGCACTCACTGCGAATGCGCGAGCGGCGCTGCGCTATAAGAGTGGACAGGCGATCGCCTGGCACCTGTGACGTGTCCCAGGTGATCGCCTACAGGGAGGGGCCGCCTAAGGCATAATGACAAGTCGCCTAAGCGGTCCCTGGGCGAAAGGAGGAAGTGGGACAGGAAGTCCCACTCCTACTGAAGCCCCCACTCCCCCCCCCAAGAAAAATGACATGCCAAATGTGGTTCCACTTTTAGGTGGAACTACGCTTTAAGCCTTCCAGCTCAGTTGATCTCTGCCTTCGCCTTGGTCAACATTCCTGTTGAAGACTTGCTTGGCTAACGTTCCTTCTGGCTCCAGATCCTGCTTGCTGTTCTACCACGTTTATCTCTGGCTCTCTGACATTTGGCTTAGCTGACTATCCGATCCGGTTCCTGAATTCTGGCTATGTTTTGACTACGCTTACTCTGTTTATCTTTTTATTATTATTAAACAACTGTGATTTAACTGTACTTCTGTCTCGGTCTGATTCATGGTTTCTGACACTGTATTGCCTTATCAGCAGCCCTGGGATGGGGAATGGTAGACAATTCATTACTCAATGTCCTATGTCAACCAATAATCTTCTTTATGCATCCGGATACTACCTGCAATTATTAGTGAAAAACATACCAAATGGACAATACAATATATATATTTTTTTCCCATTTTCTGAATGGTACAATATCATGAAATATCCACAACTTGAATCTCAATTGCTATTGTGTTATGATACTCAATCATTCTAGTGCTAGAATTGTTGCACGCGCTCTAACACACGCGGCGACACCTCACATATGTGGTTTGAACAGCGTTTACATACGTGGGCGGGACTTGCGTGTGCGTTCGCTTCTGAGCGCGAGCTACCGGGGACAGGGACGTTTTTTACTTTTACTTTTTTTTACACTTTTTTGATCACTTTTATTCCTATTACAAGGAATGTAAACATCCCTTGTAATAGAAATAGTGTGTGACAGGTCCTCTTTATGGAGAGAGGCGGGGTCAATAAGACCCCCACATCTCTCCTCCAGACTGGAAAGCATGAGATCGAGAAAAAAATTTCACCGATCTCATGTTTACTTCCGGGTACCCGGGCGTGACGTCATCACATTGAGCCCAGGCCTCTGACGGTCATAGAGATGACTGGTGATCATCTGGTCACCAGTCATCTCTATGCTTCCCATCCGGCACTGGACGATTCTTTCTACGGGAACCCGATGGCGCGGGAGAGCCCGGAGATGCACCAGATGGGAGATCCCCTCTGTGGACGTCATATGACTATGGGCCGGTAGTGAAGTGGTTAAAAGTATCAGCTTTGATATACCATTGTGTATATTTAAATGTGAGCAGAAATTGTTATATCTCCACCAGATCTGAAGTACGGTCTATAAACTGTTTCCATCTCCTAAAAAAAATAGTTATCTTGGGTCTGATTTGAGAGTTCCACACTTATGCCCTGTACACACGATCGCAATTTCCGATGGGATAAAATCCGATGGAATTTTCCGTCGGAATTCCGTTCAAGCTTGTCTTGCATACACACTGTCACACCAAATTCTGACCGTCCAAAACGCGGTGACGGGGAAAAAAAGTCCGATGGGGCCCACACACGGTCGGAATATCCGATGAAAAAATTCCGTCTGACTTTTTTCATCGGAATTTCCGATCGTGTGTACAAGGCATTCGAGGTTGATGTAATAAAACTGGTGAGCAGCGCCGGGACAAGGTAATCTAGAGCCCAAGGTAAACATGCCAGATTACTCCCCCCCCCCGCCAAAAAAATCAAACACTAAGGCTGCGTACACACGATCAGTCCATCTGATGAGAACGTTAACCGATGAAGCTGACTGATAGTCTATTTTTTTTTTCTTTTAACCACTAGCCGACCAGCCACCGTCATTATACGGCGGCAGGTCGGCTCTCCTGGGCGAGAGCCCGTAGCTATACGTCCGCTCTTCGAGCGGTCACTAGGGGGCGCGTGCGCGCGCCCCCCGCTCGCCCCCGACTCCCGTGCGTGTGCCCGGCGGGCGCGATCGCCGCCGGGCACACGCGATCGCTCGTTACAGAGCGGGGACCGGGAGCTGTGTGTGTAAACACACAGCTCTCGGTCCTGTCAGCGGGGGAAATGCTGATTTTCTGTTCATACAATGTATGAACAGAAGATCAGTGTTTCCCCTAGTGAGGCCACCCCCCCCCCCCCCACAGTAAGAACACACAAGGGACATACTTAACCCCTTCCCCGCCCCCTAGTGTTAACCCCTTCACTGCCAGTGGCATTTTTATAGTAATCTAATGCATTTTTATAGCACTGATCGCTATAAAAATGCCAATGGTCCCAAAAATTTGTCAAAAGTGTCCGAAGTGTCCGCCATAATGTCGCAGTAACGAAAAAAAATCGCTGATCACCGCCATTACTAGTAAAAAAAATATATTAATAAAAATGCCATAAAAATACCCCCTATTTTGTAAACGCTATAACTTTTGCGCAAACCAATCAATAAACGCTTATTGCGATTTTTTTTACGAAAAATATGTAGAAGAATACGTATCGGCCTAAACTAAGGAAAAACAATTTTTTTTATATATTTTTGGGGGATATTTATTACAGCAAAATGTAAAAAATATTATTTTTTTTCAAAATTGTCGCTCTATTTTTGTTTATGGCGCAAAAAATAAAAACCGCAGAGGTGATCAAATACCACCAAAAGAAAGCTCTATTTGTGGGAAAAAAAAAGGACGCCAATTTTGTTTGGGAGCCACGTCGCACGACCGCGCAATTGTCAGTTAAAGCGTCGCAGTCCCGAATCGCAAAAAGTGCTCTGGTCTTTGACCAGCAATATGGTCCGGGGGTTAAGTAGTTAAAGTGTATTTTGTGCGTGTGCTCGAGAGAGGAGCCGGACTGCAGGAGTTGGGAGTAGGGAGTAGGCAGGCCTCCCCCAGAGGCAATCTGCCACCTTTCTCCATGCCCCGGGTGGCAATGGTGGGTGTGTGAGGGGGTCCTCCCACACAGCCCGCCCTACCTGCTCCGCTTTGAACCCCAACGGGGCAGAGGGACTCCCTATAAGGGAGTGAGAGGATCTAGCCTGCTCAACCAGCCCCGTTAGTCCTTCGCCTCTCTTTTTAGAGACAGCGTGGTCAAAGTGCGTGCATGTTAACCCAATTTCGAGTGCGTGTAAGTGTGGTGGTTTTTGTGGGAGGGGGGTGGGCGTACTAAGCGCAGGCTTACCTTGCATAGCACAGCCGGGCTGAGACCACCAAACTCAATTCACATGTAGCCGAGACCGGGATCCGAACCCCTAGCTGCAGAGGTGAATGGCTTGTCAGCGCAGTGCCAATCGCGTTGAGCCACCGCAGCTCCCCAGCTGACTGATAGTCTGATGTGCCTACACACCATCAGTTCAAAAACCGATCGAGTCCAACGCAGTGACGTAAAACACAACAATGTGCTGAGAAAAATGAAGTTCAATGCTTCCAAGCATGCGTCGACTTGATTCTGAGCATGCGCGGGTTTGGAACCGTTGCTTTTGCATACTAACCATCGGTTTTGACCTATCGGTTAGGCATCCATCGGTTGAATTTTAAAGCAAGTTCTACATTTTTGGACCAAAGGATAACTGACCGATGGGGCCCACACACGGTCGGTTTGGACCGATGAAACTGAACTTCAGTCCGTTTTCATCGGTTTTGTCCGATCGTGTGTACAGGGCCTGATATGCATGCTCACCCCCTTAACACATATTCCCCCTCCTCCCAGTACAAATTCACTCCTTGCTGAAATCCCTCCTCCCCGCACAAATCGTTGCCCCCCCCCATCCCCCACTTCAAATCTTCTCTCTCCTTATATGTCATACTGCACATAACATAACATAAAATACTGCATTTTAAAAGCTATAACTTTTCAGCACTGACGGCATACGTACTGGACATGGTGGAGATTTCCCCGGGAACGATTGAATCCTCCTGATTGGCCCTGGAGAAGAATAAGACAAGCAGAGGTCAGCGTGGAAGATAAATCAATAATAATTAGAAAGAAATCTCTGGGCAAAGTACAGCTTTACTTTGTGTGATCTCATCTATAAACAATTTTATTATTATAGTGTTACTAATTAATCATTTCTAAACTTAAAGTGGAGTTCCACCCACAAGTGGAACTTCCGCTTAATCTACTCCTCGCCCCCTTACATGCCACATTTGGCATGCATACCGCCCAACAAGCACGGATTCTGCGAGATTTTCCCGCACTGACTGCATATTCCCGCAGTCCTGCGAAAGGGTTAAATTTCCCGCACTGAGGATCCGAGCTCAACAACTGCAAGCAAACCCCCCCCCCCCCCCTCCCGCTCAACAAGCGAGCGTAGCTGATTGGGCAGTACTAGTGTAGGAGGAGGCGAGCGGAGCTGAATGGGCAGTACTAGTGTAGGAGGAGGCGAGCGGAGCTGATTGGGCAGTACTAGTGTAGGAGGAGGCAAGGGGAGCTGATTGGGCAGTACTAGTGTAGGAGGAGGCGAGCGGAGCTGAATGGGCAGTACTAGTGTAGGAGGAGGCGAGCGGAGCTGAATGGGCAGTACTAGTGTAGGAGGAGGCGAGCGGAGCTGATTGGGCAGTACTAGTGTAGGAGGAGGCGAGCGGAGCTGATTGGGCAGTACTAGTGTAGGAGGAGGCGAGCGGAGCTGTTTGGGCAGTACTAGTGTAGGAGGAGGCGAGCGGAGCTGATTGGGCAGTATTAGTGTAGGAGGAGGCGAGCGGAGCTGATTGGCAGTACTAGTGTAGGAGGAGGCAAACGGAGCAGATTGGGCAGTACTAGTGTAGGAGGAGGCGAGCGGAGCTGAATGGGCAGTACTAGTGTAGGAGGAGGCGAGCGGAGCTAAATGGGCAGTACTAGTGTAGGAGGAGGCGAGCGGAGCTGATTGGGCAGTATTAGTGTAGGTGGAGGCGAGCGGAGCTGATTGGCAGTACTAGTGTAGGAGGAGGCGAGCGGAGCAGATTGGGCAGTACTAGTGTAGGAGGAGGCGAGCGGAGCTGAATGGGCAGTACTAGTGTAGGAGGAGGCAAGGGGAGCTGATTGGGCAGTACTAGTGTAGGAGGAGGCGAGCGGAGCTGATTGGCAGTACTAGTGTAGGAGGAGGCGAGCGGAGCTAAATGGGCAGTACTAGTGTAGGAGGAGGCGAGCGGAGCTGATTGGGCAGTATTAGTGTAGGAGGAGGCGAGCGGAGCTGATTGGCAGTACTAGTGTAGGAGGAGGCGAGCGGAGCAGATTGGGCAGTACTAGTGTAGGAGGAGGCAAGGGGAGCTGATTGGGCAGTACTAGTGTAGGAGGAGGCGAGCGGAGCTGATTGGCAGTACTAGTGTAGGAGGAGGCGAGCGGAGCTGATTGGGCAGTATTAGTGTAGGAGGAGGCGAGCGGAGCTGATTGGGCAGTACTAGTGTAGGAGGAGGCGAGCGGAGCTGACTGGGCAGTACTAGTGCGGAGCTGATTGGGCAGTCCTGTTGGAGGAGGTGGGCGGAGCTGAATGGGCAGTCCTTTCGCCTTTTGGCAGCCCCTCCCTGTAGGCGAACGCCTGGGACACGTGACAGGTCCCAGGCGATCGCCTGTCCAATCGGATGGCGCAGCGCCACTCGCGAATGCGCAGTGGGTGCCTGGCCGTGAAGCCGAAAGCTGTCACGGCCGGGTGCCCACACTTAGAATAAAGACGCTGGCCGGGGAGGGGGGGAGAGGAGCGGAGCCCCGGCCGGCGCATCGCTGGAACGTGGAGCAGGTTAGTGTCTGTTTATTAAAAGCCAGCAGCTACACTTTTTGTAGCTGCTGACTTTTAATAAACGGTAAAAATGACTGGAACACCCCTTTAAAGTAGAACTACAGGCAAAGGTTTTTGCATTTTTAGATGGAGTAAGGGGAGGGGGGTATTATAACACGACAGTTTTTTTTTTTTTTGCCCCCATTTGAGAGATTTCTCTTCACTTCCTGTACCATAGCCAAAACAGGAAGCGAGAGAAAATCCCTCCAAAGTGAGGAAATCACCATAACTAGTGTCTCCATCTGAAGATTTTGCCCTCTACTATTGTTCTGGGTTGCCAACGGCTAGAATTATCGCTCTCGCTATAACGATCGCGGCGATACCTCACATGTGTGGTTTGAACAGCGTTTTCACACGCGGGCGCTGCTCACGTATGCGTACGCTTCTGTGCGGGAGCTCATCGTGGTGGGGCGCTTTATTAAAAAAAAAAAAAAAAAATTCTTATTCATTTTACTTTCTTTTTTTGTGACACTTTTTAAATAAATACATTTGGGTGACTTTTATTCCTATTACAAGGAATGTAAACATCACTTGTAATAGAAAAAAAGCATGACAGGTCCTCTTAAATATGAGATCTGGGGGTCAAAAAGATCTCAGATCCCATATTTGGACTAGTAGGAAGACATTCTTTTTTTTTATTTTTATGTAATTAAAAAAAAAATGGCCCTTTAAGAGCATTGGGCGGAAGTGACGTTTCGCTTCCGCCCTGCGGTGATATGGAGACAGGTGGGGGCCGTCTTCCTCTCATTCGTCTCCCCATTCACTGACACACAGAGGTGGGGGGGGGAGAGAATATGCCTACAGGAGGGGACCCCCAAATCTCAGACCTCATCCCACCCCAGCTATATGTCTCACTGGGAATTAAAGCAAACCGGTCACCAGGGGCGGACTGACCATTTAGGCACTCGGGCACTGCCCGAGGGGCCCCATGCTCCTAGGGGGCCCCATCAGGGTTGCCAGCCTCAGTAAAACCAGGCACAGTATGTAAAAATCTATGTTTTTTTTTACATCTGTCCCTGAAATGTCCCTTCCCGACATCCTTTTGGTCTAAAAATCCCGAGATTATAGAGTGTGTTCTGTGTGTGTGAATACTGTGTATGTATACTGTCTGTGTGGCCCCATAATCTATTGCCTGGGGGCCCCATAATCTCCTATTGCTCGAGGGCCCCATAATCTCCTATTGCCCAGGGGCACCATAATCTCCTATTGCCTGGGGGCCCCATAATCTCCTATTGCCTGGGGGCCCCATAATCTCCTATTGCCTGGGGGCCCCATAATCTCCTATTGCCCGGGGACACCATAATCTCCTATTGCCCGGGGCCCCATAATCTCCTATTGCCTGGAGGCACCATAATCTCCTATTGCCCGGGGGGCCCATAATCTCCTATTGCTCGAGGGGCCCCATAATCTCCTATTGCCCGGGGCACCATAATCTCCTATTGCCCGGGGCCCCATAATCTCCTATTGCCTGAGGGGCCCATAATCTCCTATTGCCTGGGGGCCCATAATCTCCTATTGCCCGGGGGCCCCATAATCTCCTATTGCCCGGGGGCCCCATAATTTCCAATTGCTGGGGGGCCCCATAATTTCCTATTGCCCGGGGGCCCCATAATCTCCTATTGCCCAGGGGCCCCATAATCTCCTATTGACGGGGCCCCATAATCTCCTATTGCTCGAGGGCACCATAATCTCCTATTGCCCGGGGCCCCATAATCTCCTATTGCCTGGGGGCCCCATAATCTCCTATTGCCTGGGGCCCCATAATCTCCTATTGCCCGGGGGCCCCATAATCTCCTATTGCCCGGGGGCCCCATAATCTCCTATTGCCCGGGGCCCCATAATCTCCTATTGCACGGGGGCCCCATGAGTTGTCAGTCCGCCCCTGCCGGTCACGTTACCCACCCAGCAAGCTCACAGTGTGCAGCAAAATCAGAGTGAGAAAGCTCACCAGTCAGCAACTTCACAGTGTGCAGTGAATTCAGAGTCAGCAAGCTCACAGTGTTGAAAAACAGACTGAATCAATGCAGCAATTACAGGAACAAAGGAGTATTTGAAAATCTCAGATAAACAACAATATAAAAAGGACACAAATAATTTATCAAACCCCCCTCAGCCCAGTCTCCACCCTCCCTGCACACTTACCTGCTCTCTGATAGAGTCGTATTTCAGGTGAGTCGGTGCGCGCTGATCATGGCGTGGCGGAGTTCCTCTATGGATGTGTTGGGTTGGAGACACTTTCACTTTCATTAGACGATCCTCCCTCTTCCGTCCTCCCGGGAAGTGAGATCTGCACCTGGCGGAGAACTCAGGACCCGAGTCACAGAAGTGCGTAAAGGGAAAGTTCTGACACCGCGCCGAGTGCCGACACCGGGAAATGACGACACAACATGAACCACACACACCGGGGGAACCTGTTTGTGTTATCAGCAGCCTTGGAGCCGTGCTGGGCTGTCCTGTCCTGAATCACCTCCCCCCCCTGCACAATAGCAACAAAAATGTAAAGCTGATCTCCAGGCAGATATAAAGTTAAAATGCAGCTAATATATAAATACCTGAATGAGACGGGAATCAGCCTCCTGTAACTCCTCCTATAGGGCAGCACTCAGACTAAGGGAGGGAGGAGCAGGACTGGGAGCCAATCAGATGTGCTGCATGCAAATGTGCTAAAAGGGAACGTGATGATCGGAGGAGTGAGCAGAGAGATGACATCATCATTCTCCTGCTGCTCCTTCATTATCAAGCCAGACCGGGAGAGGGAGAAACACTATGGGCTAGATTCAGATAGGTAAGCGGATCTTTAGATCCGCGTAACCTATCTCATTTACGTTACTCCGGCGCAACTTTTTCAGGCAAGTGCTTTATTCACAAAGCACTTGCCTGTAAAGTGGCGGCGGCGTAACGTAAATCCCCCGGCGGAATTCAAATTCGGTGGGTAGGGGGCGTGAAACATTTAAATAAGGCGCGTCCCCGCACCGAACGAACTGCGCATGCGCCGGCCGCGACTTAATCCCGGTGCGCATGCTCCAAATGACGTCGGCAAATCGTCATGCTTTCGACGTGAACGTAAATTACGTCCATCCGTATTCGCAAACGACTTACGCAAACGACGTAAAAAATTCAAAACTCGGCGCGGGAACGACGGCCATACTTAACATTAGCTACCCCTCACATAGCAGGGGTAACTATATGCCGGAAAAAGCCGAACGCAAACGACGTAAAAAAAAAAGGGCGCTCGCTCGTTTCTGAATCGGCGTAACTCCTCATTTGCATATTCGTCGCGTAAAAGATATGGAAGCGCCACCTAGTGGCCGGCCTGGAATTGCAGCCTAAGATCCGACGGTGTAAGACACTTACACCCCTTTTGATTTTTTCCTTTTCATTTCTTCCCTTTTTTATTTTTCTCTTTTTTTTCCCCTTTCTTTTTTCCTACTAGTCATAAATTCTCCAGAACAGTTCCCAAGTATAATACTATCAAACACATGACCGTTGTGATGGTGGGACTCTGTGCTATGTGAAAGATTGCTGATTTACGCACGGTTTTGGAAAGAAAGACACATTCATTGTACAAGCTGTGTCTTGGGCTGAAGATATTGCTGATGACACATGTACTTATGGTGATGTGATGCTTACTGAGGTAGGGGCGATCGATAAGCAGGATATGCGATTCCCCTTAGCAACCGTATATAAGGCTGCAGAGGTGTCCTTAGAAACCTCCAGGAAGCTCTGTGTGTTGGAGCCGGAGGTTGCCGGGGACAACTGTGGTGCCGTTCTGATGGATGAGAGGGTACTTGACCTTGGAGATGAGAAAAATTGTAAAACTGGGAAAGAATGAAAATCCGAAATAATAACTAACTAATAATAACTATTACTGAGTATTAAATGATAGGTATTGGAATTTCCTTTCAAATTTGGCTGTTAGTGAATGTAACAAATACAAATTAATCCGAAGTTCTGAATTATCCAAAATAACAAATGCTGCTTCTAAACGAATAGAACGTACATGTACAATGTTGTTTTGTTGCTTCAATAAACATTCCTTCTGTTTAAAAAACAAAACAAAAAACAAATGGAACGTACTGAATTAATAATAATAATAATAAAAATGTTTATTATTATTTACTAATTCGTTACATTCCATTCCTTTAGATGCGGCATTCGTTATTTTGGATAATTCGTAACTTCGGATAAATTCGTATTCGTTACATTCATAAACAGATAAATTTGAAAGGAAATTCCAATGCCTATAATTTAATAGTTATTAACAGTTATTAGTCAGTTATTATTTCGGAATTTCAAATTTTCTAATTTCCGAATTTAAATTTTCTAAATTTACGAAATTCTAGAATTTTAGAATTTTCGTTTTCAGAAAAAAATTGTTAAACGGCTTTTTATTCATTTGAATATTTCCAAATTAACGAATTTCCAATTTTACAATTTTTTCAATTTCTGAATCGAACAAAAGAACACAATTGTATTTAATAGTTTATAACTATTATAGTTTTCTATTATTATTATTATTATTATTATTATTATTATTAATAATAATTAAAAAAAACTATAATAATGGTTAATAAACCTAATATTATAATTATAATAGAAATTATCCAAATGTTTTTTGTTCTTTCATGTTTTCGTTCTTATTGTCAGATTTTTGTCCTTTCTAATTTTTGGATTTTCATTCAGATTTTTGGATGTTCCTTCTTTCAGATTTTCATTCATTAGGATTTTCGATTTAAAAAAAAAAAAAAAAATTCTAAAAGAACAAAATGTTATTTAATAGTTTATAACTATTATTATAGTTTTTATTATTATTATTATTATTAATAAATAATAATTTAAAAAACTATAATAATGGTTAATAAACCTAATATTATAATTATAATAGAAATTATCCAAATGTTTTTTGTTCTTTCAGGTTTTCGTTCTTATTGTCAGGTTTTTGTCCTTTCTAATTTTGTGATTTTCGTTCCGATTTTTGGATTTTCCGTCTTTCAGATTTTTGGATTTTCCTTCTTTCAGTTTTTACTTCTTTTCCTTCATAAGGATTTTCAAATGTATTTATTTTTTCCTAAAAGAACAACATTTTATTTAATAGTTTATAACTATTATTATAGTTTTTATTATTATTAATAAATAATGATTAAAACAAATAAAATAATGGTTAATAACCTAATATTATAATAGAAATTGTCCAAATGTTTTTTTGTTCTTTCAGGTTTTCATTCTTATTGTCAGGTTTTTGTCCTTTCTAATTTTGTGATTTTCGTTCAGATATTTGGATTTTCCTTCTTTGAGGCCTGGTACACACGACAGAGAAACTCGACGTGCTTGGCACGGCGAGTTCCTCGTCGAGTTTTGGGATGAAGCCGCCAAGGAGCTTGGCGGGCCGCCTTCTCCCATAGAACAACGAGAAAATAGAGAACATGTTCTCTATTTTCTCGTCGAGTTCCTCGGCGGCTCCATCGAGCCAAAACTGTACAGACGACAGAGTTTCTCGGCAGAATCCGGGTTTTGACCGAGTTTCTCGGTGAATTCTGCCGAGAAACTCTGTCGTGTGTACGAGGCCTCAGATTTTCCTTCTTTGCCTTTTTTCAGGTTTTCATTCATAAGGATTTTCAAATGTATTTATTTTTTTCTAAAAGAACAACATTTTATTTAATAGTTTATAACTTTTATTATAGTTTGTATTATTATTAAAAAAAAAATAAAAAAAATAATGGTTACTAAACCTAATATTTAGTAATAGAAATTGTCCAAATGTTTTTTGTTCTTTCAGGTTTTCGCTCTTATTGTCAGATTTTTGTTCTTTATAATTTTTTGATTTTCGTTCTTTCAGATTTTTGGAGTTTCGTTCTTTCAGATTTTTGGAGTTTGGTGCTTTCAGATTTTTGGAGTTTGGTGCTTTCAGATTTTTGGAGTTTGGTGTTTTCAGATTTTTGGATTTTGGGGCCAGATTCACATACAATTACGTTGCTCCTGGGCAGCGTAACGTATGTGATTTACGTTACACCGCCGCAGGTTTACAGCGTAAGTGCCTGATTCTCAGAAAACTTACCTGTAAACTTGCGGCGGTGTATCGTAAATGCGCTCGGCGCAAGCCCGCCCAATTTAAATGGGGCGGGCACCATTTAAATTAGGCGCGTTCCCACGCCGAGCGTACTGTGCATGCTCCGTCGGATAAATTACCCGACGTGCATTGCGCTAAATGACGTCACACCGACGTCATTTGCTTAGACGTTAACGTAAATGGCGTCCAGCGCCATTCACGGACGTCTTACGCAAACGACGTTGTTTTTTAAATTTCGTCGCGGGAACGACGGCCATACTTAACATGGCTTAGGACAACTAGGGCTAAGCCCTAATTTTACGGGACGCAACTCGACGGAAACGACGTACATTTAGATCGACGGGCCGTTCGGACGTTCGGGATCGCCGTAAGTATTCATTTGCATATTCTACGCCGGCCGCAATGGCCTCGCCACCTAGCGGCCTAGAATTGCATCCTTAAGATCCGACAGTGTAATTCAATTACACCTGTCGGATCTTAGGGCTATCTATGCGTAACTGATTCTATGAATCAGTCGCATAGTTAGGACGGGTGGATCACAGAGATACGACGGCGTATCAGGAGATACGCTGTCGTATCTCTTTGGTGAATCTGGCCCTTAGTTCTTTCAGATTTTTGGATTTTCGTTCTTTCAGATTTTCATTCATTCAAATTGCATCTAAACAAATGGAACGTATCAAATTCTATTTTATCCAAAGTTATCAATTTATTCAAAATAATGAATATCGATCATAACGAATGTCCCGAAGGAAAAAAAAACGAATGAAACTAAAACAAATAATTATTATTTATTAATAATAATAAAAACGAACAAAAAGTATAATAATGGTTAATAAACCTAATATTTTAATTATAATATAAATTATCCAAATGTTTTTCGTTCTTTCAGGTTTTCGTTCTTATTTTCAGATTTTTGTTCTTTCTAATTTTTGGATTTTGGTTCAGATTTGGGGATTTTCATTCATTCGCATTTGCAAATTTCAAATTTTCGTTCTTTCACATGATCAAAATAGCGAATATCGCGTCTAAACGAATGGAACGTAACAAATTTAAAATTTATCCAAAGTCACGAATTTATTCAAAATAACGAATATCGATCATAACGAGTGTGATACATTTGCCTATATGTCTCAGTTTACTGCTCCCTGCTAGCCAGGTTATTGATGTGCTAATGTCCCCTCACTATTTCTAAAGGTTAATTGATCTATTGTGTTGTGTGAAGGAGAGCTGGGTTTAAGTGGCTTGTGTTAATTATTCTGATTGCTTCATTGTGGTAATTATCTCTCTATATGCGGGGTCGAGCGGTCTGGTTGATGTATTCAGTACAGCTAGTGCTCAGCGTCATTGATGTCATTGTCTAAAGAAAATGTGTTTCAGCATCGGCCCCGTCGTGTCTGCCTAATCATCTGTATGGAAGCCCCAGTGTGAGGGGGGCGGAGATTTGTCATTGTAACAGTTTTGGAAATGACATATAAGCTGTGTGTTATAACATTAAAGTCTGTCTTGTTCAAGCAGTAAGCCTGGACTAATGTGTGGCTTTCTGGGCGATTCCAGGGATATCCCTCCTCGTGGAATATTGGGGTGATTGTCGTTATGGGAAGAAGGGAACGTTGACGGGGATATCATACCGATACCGTCACAATTGGTTGGTAGCAGCGGGATCTTCCCTTCTATTCCCCTTCACACCCGGATTCCAAGCAGACACTGGAAGAACTACTGGAAGTTCGTGGAAGGATTGCTAGCAACAAAACCAAGCGGGTCATCATAGCGGAATCAATGGAGATAGACCAGGAGGACGGGATTGCAGCAACGCCAGCAGTACAAGAGATGGAGACACCAGTGATTCAGGAGGAGGAATCGCCAGCCAACAAGCTAATGAGAGAGAAGCTAGCGTGGTTCGGCCCAAACCCAACGCCAGATGTGGTACTGAAAGTGATGGACCTGTTAGCGAAGGAGGCTAAAGAAATAAGGGACGCAGAACTACAGTTAAAACTGGCAGCAGTCCAACAAGCAGCCGCACATTCTCCAAACAGTGAGTACAGCACAGCAGACGCAAGGAAGATTCCGTTTAGCGCTTTTAAAGCTTTTGATGAAAAGGACTGTGAGATTGATAACTTCCTGGCGGATTTTGAGCGACAATGTAACCTGCACCGAATAGCTAGAGGAGACTGGGTTTCAATATTGTCAGGCAAACTGTCAGGCAAAGCTTCTGATGCTTTCCGGACCGTGCCAGATCAGGATATTCATAGCTACGCCCGGGTTAAAGAAGTGCTCCTGGCTCGTTATGCAGTAACCCCAGAGTCCCACCGACAGAAGTTCAGGGACTCACGCAAAACCACAAAAGACTCTTATGCGGAATGGGCATGCCAATTGTCCCGGTCGGCCTCTAACTGGGCTAACAGCAGCCAGGCCACCACCGCAGAGGACATTTTGCAACTAATGCTCCTGGAGCAATTTTACAATCACATCCAGACGGACGTCAAAGATTGGGTGAGAGATCGCAGGCCCATGACTCTACCAGAGGCCGCGAAGTTGGCGGATGAATATGCAGATACTCGCAAGACGAACCAGGTCACACCACAGGAACAACCTCCACCACAAACGGTGCCCTCACACCCACCAACCGCTAGATACCAACCTCCTAACAGACCGGTGACATCTAGCCCTCGCTATCATCGCCAGGAGGGCAACGAACAACGCTGCTTCCGGTGCAAACAGCTGGGTCACTTCAAGCAGAATTGCCCCATGAATGACAACACCAGGTCAAATTGGTCTCAACCTGGGTACCGCCCACCAGCAGCAGCCCATTGTGTAGACTCGGCTTGGGATCCAAAGGAGCTGGGTCAGGAAGAACCATTGGGCACCCCTTACGAAGCCCTCATGGTACAATCTGTTATTACGGACAACAGGGAACACCATTGTCAGCTGGTCATGGGCGACAGCCCTGAGCCGGAAGGGCCCTGGAGGGAGCTGGGCAGAAAGAGGCACCGCCGGCCACCCTTCAAGAAGAAGAGGTCCTGGAAGCCGTATAACAAGCTGACCTGGGAGGAGAAGAAGCGACTGGAGGAGAGGGAGTCGCAGCGGGCGTCCCAGATGCGTGCCGAGATGTTCGCCAAGGGCCCACCGGTGGCCCCTTACACCACCACCCAGTTCCTGATGATGAAGGACCACGTGGAGAGCCTGCAGGACATGAGCAAGCAGGAGCTGATCCGTGAGTACATAGAGCTGGAGGAGTGCATAAGCCGCATGGAGGAGGAGAACAACCACCTGAGGTCACAGCAGCATGAACTGGAGATGGAGCTGGAGAAGCTCCAAGAGGAGAACCGGCGGCTACGGAGGGAGCAGGGGGTGGCTGACCTTATGGGGCTCTGATTCCCCCCCCCCCCCCCCCCCGGACTCTGAGCACCAGTGCTACAGCATTTCAACAAATATAACTTTTTCTTTTTATGAATCTCCTGGGATTGTCACTTCAGAGCCATAACCTGCCCCCTCCCATAGCGGGACACCTAGACGGCGGCGCACAGACCCATTCGCTGTCTTCACACTGACTTCTGGTGACTTTGCAGATCGCACAAAGACTTGGGGACTGACCGGCGTGTGATCTGACGACCCGGTGACATACCGGAGTCTGAAGCAGTTGCCAAGGGAGGTCAGTCATGCCAAACGGAGTTAACCTCTGACTAATTGCTCTGAACCCGTCAACCCTACTGGACCAGGGAAGGTCCAACCGGGTTTGCCGGAGCAGGGAGCAAAAGGGGGGCCATTGTGATACATTTGCCTATATGTCTCAGTTTACTGCTCCCTGCTAGCCAGGTTATTGATGTGCTAATGTCCCCTCACTATTTCTAAAGGTTAATTGATCTATTGTGTTGTGTGAAGGAGAGCTGGGTTTAAGTGGCTTGTGTTAATTATTCTGATTGCTTCATTGTGGTAATTATCTCTCTATATGCGGGGTCGAGCGGTCTGGTTGATGTATTCAGTACAGCTAGTGCTCAGCGTCATTGATGTCATTGTCTAAAGAAAATGTGTTTCAGCATCGGCCCCGTCGTGTCTACCTAGTCATCTGTATGGAAGCCCCAGTGTGAGGGGGGCGGAGATTTGTCATTGTAACAGTTTTGGAAATGACATATAAGCTGTGTGTTATAACATTAAAGTCTGTCTTGTTCTAGCAGTAAGCTGGTCTCATGTGTGGCTTTCTGGGCGATTCCAGGGATATCCCTCCTCGTGGAATATTGGGGTGATTGTCGTTATGGGAAGAAGGGAACGTTGACGGGGATATCATACCGATACCGTCACAACGAGTGACCCCGAAAAAAATAAAAAATGAAACGAAAAGATAAAATAAAATAATTTCGGCAGCGCACATGTCTACTTGTCACACCTGCCCTGCATGCGGTTGCAGCGCCATGGTTCAGCCTTCTAAAAAATAAAAAAGGCAGCGAGGAGGCGCCATATCATCTTCCAGCTGCCTGTCAACCAACCTCTGAAAAGTGATCTGTGGTGAATAGTTTTTCAGGGGCTGCTGTACATTTGAACGAGCTCTAAGTGCCGCCTGGCTGACCAGTGTCTGAAGTACAAAAAAAATAAAAAATGTAATTGTGATTCTGATCAATAGAAAGTCACAGAACTTTTCATAGCACAACATAGATCTACAGGCGCCATTCGTGGGTATAGGTAGAATATCTCGGTCTTGCGTCTTCCATGGGGGGGATCTCCGGAGTTCATCTCCTATTTAAACTTCTTCTCCTTTCCCACCTCTTCCTCCGCACTCCCCGACTTCCTCTTCAGACGGCTACATTTTTCACTGCTGTTCTCCCGGGACAATGTAACAAATATCTCTGCAAAGAAAGAAATGAAGATGAACTCCAAAAAATCAGCTAAATGCACACATGAAATATATACATATATTGGAGCTCCTGTGCCCAGCGATCCGGGCCTGAGATTTTCACCCTCCATGGCAGAGAGATATGGAAAAAGTGGAAAAAATGATCCGCACTCCGGCCTTAGTCATAACTAAGTGGTGAATATGACTAAGGCCTTGTAGGCTGAAACACGTCAACTGACTTAATCTGCATTTGTCCACTATGGCTATTCAATAAAATTAAGACATTTTAACCGCTTAAGGACCGCCGCACGCAGATATATGTCTGCAGAATGGCACGGCTGGGCACAAGGGCATACACGTCCCCTTTAAGAGCCCAGCCGGGGGTGGCGCAGCGCGCCGGCGCGCTCGCGACCCAGTCCTAAGCTCTGTGACCGTCCCCGCGGGAACCGCGTAGCCGATCGCCGCCAATGTCCTGCGATCGGGTCACAGAGAGGAAGAACGGGGAGACAACGGCAAACAAGTTCCGCATTGACTTCAATGGGATGCAATCCGAATGCGGCCAGAGGTGTGGGGGGGGGGGTGCCACCTCTGACCTATATATGTACCAGATGGCCGCCGGTGTCCCGCGATCGGGTCACAGAGAGGAAGAACGGGGAGAGGTAAGTGCAAACAAACCTCTCCTGGTTCTTCCTAGTGAAACTGAGGCCCCGTACACAAGGAAATAGAGAACATGCTCTCTATTTGGCTCGACGAGTTTCCCGACGGGTTTCTCGGCGAAAAGTGTACACACGACCGGTTTTCTCAGCAGAATACGTCTCCCATCGAGTTTCTTGCTGGATTCTGCCGAGAAAACCGGTCGTGTGTACGGGGCCTCACACTGATCTTCTGTTCCCTGTCATATGGAACGACGATCAGTGACGTCACACGCTAAGCCACGCCCCCCCCCCACAGTAAGAAACACAAATCAGGGCACACTTAACCCCTACAGCGCCACCTACAGGTAAACCCCTTCCCTGCCAGTGTAATTTTTACAGTAATCAGTGCATTTTTATAGCACTGTTCGCTGTATAAATGACAACGGTCCCAAAATGGCGTCAAAAGTGTCCGATGTGTCCACCATAATGTCGCAGTCACAATAAAAATCGCTGATCACCGTCATTACTAGTAAAAAAAAAAATATTACTAAAAATGCCATAAAGCTATCCCCTATTTTGTAGACGCGATAACTTTTGTGCAAACCAATCAATAAACGCTTATTGCGATTTTTTTTACCAAAAATATGTAGAAGAATACGTATCGGCCTAAACTGAGGATTTTTTTTCATATATATATACACCGGTGTGTGTATGTGTGTGTATATATAATGGGCCAGATTCACAGAATAAGTACGCCGGAGTATCTGCTGATACTCCGGCGTACTTTAAGATTTGCCGCGTCGTATCTTTATTTTGAATTCTCAAACCAAGATACGACGGCATTTGGCTAAGATCCGACAGGCGTACGGCTTCGTACGCCTTCGGATCTTAGGATGCAATACTTCAGCGCCCGCTGGGTGTAGTTAGTGTCGTTTTCCGCGTCTGGTATGCTAATTAGCTGTTTACGGCGATCCGCGAAGGTACGCGCGGTCGTCGCATTCTCTTACGTTGTCGCTAGTCGGCTTTTCCCGTCATAAAGTTGCGAGTGCTATTTCAATGGCTTATATTTAGACTAGCCATGTTAAAGTATGGCCGTCGTTCCCGCGTCGAATTCAAATTTTTTTTTTTTTTGCGCAAGTCGTCCAGGAATAGGAAAGGACGTAACGCACGTCGCCGTTCAAAAAATTACGTCGGTGCGACGTCATTTCGCGCAAAGCACGGCGGGAAATTTCAAAACAGAGCATGCGCAGTACGTTCGGCACGGGAACGCGCCTAATTTAAATGATACACGCCCCATTTGAATTAGGCGGGCTTGCGCCGGACGGCTTTACGCTACGCCGCCGCAAGTTTACAGGCAAGTGCTTTGTGAATCAAGAACTTGCGCTGAAAACTTGCGGCGGTGTAACGTAAATGGGATACGTTACGCCGCCGGATTTGTACATGAATCTTGCCCAATATTAATAATAAATAAATATTATATATATATATATATATATATATATATATATATATATATATATATATATATATATAAATAATATTTTTAATATATATATATATATATATATATATATATATATATATATATATATATATATATATATTGTATATTTATTATAGCAAAAAGTAAAAAAATATTGGGCCATATTCTCATAGAAGTTACGATGGAGTATCTCAGGAAACTCCATCGTATCTCCCTTTTTTGGCCCGTGTATCTATGCGACTGATTCTTAGAATCATTTTCGCATAGATACACTTAAGATCCGCCATGTGTAAGTCACTTACACTGGCGGATCTTAAATGTAATGACGCCGGCCGCCGCTAGATGGCATTTACGTGAAGGACTCATTTGCGTATGCAAATGATCCTTCTACGCCGATTCCCGAACGAGTTTGCGTCGCGTAACCGTCGCTAACGTCGTTTGCGTAAGCGGAAACTTACTCCTGCTATATGAGGAGTAAGTTTCCGCAAGTCCCACGTAGGCCATGTTACGGATGGCGTCGGGTCCGCGTCGTGTTTTTTCGTCGGGTACGTCGTTTTACTAAGTCGTTCTTGAAAACGACTTTACGTCAATGACGCACACGTCGGCGTCATTGACGTTTTCCGCCGAGAACTGGAGCATGCGCACTGGGCTTTTTGAAGCCCGGCGCATGCGCAGTTCATTAGAATCGGGGGCGCGCTTAATTTGAATACAAGCCGCCCCCTTGGAGATCCGCCAGGCTACGCCGGGGCATTTACACTCCGTCGTCCCAACTTACGGAGCAAGTGTTTGGGGAATACAACACTTGCTCCTGTAAGTTGGGACAGCGGAGTGTAAGTGCCTTAAGCGCAGCCCACGGATTTTTAGAGAGAATATGGGCCATTGTTTTTTTTCAAAATTGTGGCTATTTTTTTGTTTATAGCACAAAAAAAATAAAAACCACAGAGGTGATCAAATACCCCCCAAAAGAAAGCTCTGTTTGTGGAAAAAAAAGGACGTCAATTTTGTTTGGGAGCCACGTCGCACGACCGCGCAATTGTCAGTTAAAGCGACGCAGCGCCGAATCGCAAAAAAAAGTGCTCTGGTCTTTGGCCAGCCAAATGGTCTGGGGCTGAAGTGGATAAAATTGACCCCATAGTATACAAAAAAAAAAAATCAGTAGTATTTCTCTATTGTTTGAACGCAAAATAGTTTAATCTATCATACAGAAAACATCTGCCGTGTACTCAAAGTATTTGAAGAAAATTGCTTTTAATCAACATTAATATTTAAAGGGACTTTATAAATTGCTAAAGAAAAAAAAATAGAGAGGAGAGAAAGAGTAAGGGACTTTTAAAGGTACCAGAAATAGTCATAAAGTATAAAAAATATATATATATATATTGGTAACTGATAAAAAAAAAAAAAAATTTGACTTATTATTATACTCTACCTTGAGATCCATTGTTATTGTCACCCGACAGCTCCTGACTCCCATTGGTGGTCACCTGGACCTGCAGTGATGACACTATCAAAGTGATGGGGCTGTGACCTGAAAAGGAAGAATCTCCTTTAAGGTACAATGATAGAAAAAATATGTGATATTTATCACAGCACAGCTAGGGTCAGGATATTTGGCTGGCATGTTGGGATTTTATTCTCCTCTGGTCATTGGCTTTACAGCTAATCACACAAGGTTGTCATTTCCCATCACTGACCCAACATGGTAGACGGCTGTAAACACCTGGCAGGGGTAAACACATGTTTTGGATAGATGGAATCACAATTACACCCCAAGGGCTGCATATAAAATCCATCGGGCCAGATCCACAAAAACGGGCGTATATTTAGGCGGGCGTAGCGCATCTCATATGCGCTACGCCGCCGTAAATCAGAGTGGCTCCTAGGGTATCCTCAAAGAACTTGCTCCCATATGCGGGCCGGCGTAACGTAAATCTGCCGGCGTAAAACCACGTAATTCAAAGTAGGCTTGGAGCTGGCGTGTTGTATGGTAATCTGGTATGACCCCACGTAATTGACGCTTTTTACGAACGGCGCATGCGTCGTCCCTGGACGTATCCCAGTGCGCATGCGCGAAATCAGGTCGCAAATAGTCAATGCTTTCGACGTGAACGTAACTTACGCAAAGCCCTATTTGCGAACGATTTACGCAAACGACGGAAAATTCGACGCTGTCCCGACGTCCATACCTAACATTGCGTACACCTCATAGGAGGCAGGGGTAACGTTACGCCGAAAAAAGCCTTACGTAAACAACGTAAAAAAATGCGCCGGGCGGACGTACGTTTGAGAATCGGCGTATCTAGCTAATTTACATACTCTACACGGAAATCAATGGAAGCGCCACCTAGCGGCCAGCGTAAATATGCACCTAAGATCCGACGGCGTACTAAGACGTACGTCAGTCGGATCTAGCCCACATTCAGGCGTATCTTGTTTTGTGGATACAAAACAAAGATACGACGGCGCATCGCAGAACTTGAGCGGCGTATCAATAGATACGCCGCCGTAAGTTCTTTGTGGATCTGGCCCCTTGTATGTAATGCTACGGAACCTGTAATGCCTCGTACACACAAGCGGAATTTCCGACTGACTTTTTCCATAGGAAATTCCGACTGTGTGTATGCCCATCTGAGTTTTTCCATCGGATATTCCGAGGAATTCCGTCTGAGTTTACATAGAGAACATGTTCTCTTTTACTCCGATCAGAATTCCAATGTGAGTTTGGCCGGGCAAAAGCCAGATCGTGTGTAAAGGGCATAAGAGACCGTTGACCTAATGCATGAAATGATCAGAGACTGCAGACACAGTACATGAGATGGTTAGAGACTGCGGACATATTACAGGAGACAATCAGTGACTGTGGACATACTACAGGAGATGGTCAGAGACTGCGGACACAGTACATGAGATGGTTAGAGACTGCGGACATATTACAGGAGACAATCGGTGACTGTGGACATACTACAGGAGATGGTCAGAGACTGCTGACATGCTACAGGAGATGGTCAGAGACTGCAGACATACTACAGATGAGGGTCAGAGACTGAAGACATATTCCTGAGACGGTCATAGACCGCGGACATGCTACAGGAGATGGTCAGAGACTGCGGACATGCTACAGGAGATGGCCAGAGACTGCGGACATGCTACAGGAGATGGCCAGAGACTGCGGACATGCTACAGGAGATGGCCAGAGACTGCGGACATGCTACAGGAGATGGCCAGAGACTGCGGACATGCTACAGGAGATGGCCAGAGACTGCGGACATGCTACAGGAGATGGCCAGAGACTGCGGACATGCTACAGGAGATGGCCAGAGACTGCGGACATGCTACAGGAGATGGTCAGAGAGTGTGGAAATACTAAAGGAGACGGTCAGAGACTGCGGACATACTACAGGAGATGATCAGAGATGGGAGACATGCTACAGGTGAGGGTCAGTAAAACTGCAAACATACTACAGGAGATGGTCAGAGACTGCAGACATACTAAAGGAGACGGTCAGAGACTGCAGACACAGTACCCCAATTTGTTTGTTTGCCGGTCCAGCCCCCCCCCCCCCCCAAGAAAAAAACACCAGCCGCCACTGGTCAGGACTGAGGCACAATTTCATGTGAGTGCAACCCTTTAAAAGAGAAGTATGCGTTTTCAGATTTGTTTTGATTCATACTTACCTCGGTGGATGGTCTCTGCACTGAGAACTGAGCCAACGAACATCGCCGATGGCTCGGTTCTCACAGATCCCTGAGAGGAAAGCTGCTGACTGTCAGTCAGCGTCTTTCCTCTCTGCTTCTCCACGCTCATTGGAGCGCTGAGCGGAGGGGCGGGGAGAGGCTGTCTCTGCGGCTCGCTGAGACTGCCATCAATCAAGGCCGCTGGCGGATCCCGACCTGGAAGTTGTGAAGCACTGCCCTGACTGATGGCAGTGACGTCAGCGGAGAACGGACAACAATTGTATTTACCATTTCCAGAAATAATATCAGAAATTGGAGAAAAAACGTTTTGTTACCTAGATTTCCATTGATTCTGTCAGGTGACACCTCCTGGTTTCCATTGGTGGTCGTGGTCTGGACCTTCACAGTGATGGGACTCTTAACCCGACAGGAACCTTCTTCTCCTACGTCTGATAAGAAATAAAATATGTGAGGATTTTCAGATGAAAGATAGGGATGATATTACTGGATAATGGTATCTATCAGGGTCTGAGCTTCTGATAATCACGCATGATCACCTTGGACCTACAATGTCCATCTATGGAGAAGACCAACCATCATCCAGTCAGATATCATTCCATTGGTTAGAGATTGCAAAATGAACATATTGATGTATACTGTATGCAGGGCCACCATCAGGAATTATGGGGCCCCTTACACAGCTTCAGGCATGGGCCTCCTGGAGCAGAGAACCGGGGGGGGGGGGGGGTCTGAGATGTAAGGCATTGACAGTAGAAGGAGCGCCATCTTAATTAATCTTACACAGCAAACATATATCAAAAATCGATAATTAAATTAGCAGTGTGTGATGTTCTACCTTGAGATCCATAGTCAAATGACACTTCTTGACTTATATTGGGGGATATCACCTTGACCTGCGTATATGAGAGCTTCACAGAGGTGGGGCTCTGATCCTCAGAGGATGGACTTTCTTCAGGGACTGATGGGGAAACAAAATTCAAGGTTAGTATTAGAACAAGATTAGATTTTATTTGATATCAGAACAGTGTTGTTGTCTTCTGCTAGTCAAAGACTCTAGTGTTAATCATACTGTATGTGGTCATCATAAATAGCCCTAATCTTTAGAGATTAGGGCATTATTCTGAGATAACCACCTCCTGCTCTATGGTACATTCCTTGATCATTGTGCAGTGGAATATGATGCTTAATAGGATGCTTTTCTTTGACTGTACTTTTTTCTGCTGAATTCTGTGATTTAGAGTTCATAAATGATCATTTTATATTGATCAGTCTCAGTTTATCTAATCGTATTGATCATTTCATATAAATACATGTTACATGTCTGTAACTAACATATTATTGCACAGTGTGAAATTACCATTTGATAGAGACAATACATGATATACATCAGATGTCCATATCACTTAACAGATGGATAATTGTCCGATTCTCCTCCTGCAACTTGTAATTGAGGGGTATTGTGTCTTAAATCAATGGTATACCTCTTATAAATTCGGGTGGTGCTTGTTATTAATGTAATTTTACCATATCAGGATTTATGAATTATGTATATGTAGTAGGTACTTCTCCAGACTGATCTAATCTAATAGGGGACAGCTGTCTGCTGCAGCAGTGTGGGTTTTCTCTCTCTTTTGCTTTCTGTATACTACTGCTTTTGTTTCCCTCTGCCCTTATTTGCAGACTTTCCATCGGCCCTTTGTTTAGAAAGTTTGGATACCCCTGTCCTAGATGCAGCTGCAGAGCTGATCCGCCCTATACGCTCACTATGCAAGCTGCGTAGGGCCCTGCAAATTACTCGAGGCCCCACCTCCCCCTCGTGGGTGCAGGGGTGGCGCCGGTGGAATGGGAGTCCTCCTCCCAGCATTTGTGGAGGGGAAGAGAGAGAGAGCCGCCCAGATGTTTAGAGGGCAGCGCACGCATGGAAAACACAGCAATAACAGTTTTCATTTCAATTGCCGTGTTCCCCGCCGCTCGCTGTCAGATACAGCCCCTCCTCCTGACTTTGACAGACAGATCACCCGTCCAATCCTGGTGACGGGTGATCTGTCAATCTAAATTTCCCGGCCAGGTATATGACGTTGAGTGGCGGGAACACGGCAATTGAAATGAAATCTGTTATCGCTGTGCTCCCTGCGCTGCGCGCTGATCATCTTGGCGGCTCTCCTATTCCTCTCCTTTCCTCCCCTGCACAGGTAGGCTGAATGGTGGGCACAAGGCTGTATTTGGTGGGCACAAGGCTGCATTTGGTGGGCACTGGGCACAAGGCTGCATCATGGTGGGCACAAGGCTGCATCATGGTGGGCACTGGGCTGCATTTGGTGGGCACAAGGCTGCATTTGGTGGGCAGTGGGCACAAGGCTGCATGGTGGGCACTGGGCACAAGGCTGCATGGTGGGCACTGGGCACAAGGCTGCGTTTGGTGGGCACAAGGCTGCATTTCCTGGGCACTGGGTACAAGGCTGCATGGTGTGCACTGGGCACAAGGCTCATGGTTTACATAGCTCAAGGGTCAGGTAGAGGGCTCCTTAGCAGAATTTTGCTTAGGGCCCCAGGGAGGTCAGAATCGGCACTGCCTAGATGAAAAATAAAAAAAATGTGGCGGGAACGAACGACTGTGGATGACATTCATAAGGCCCCCCCCTTGAGATTTGGTTTGTTTATTCTTGGCAGGTCTAAGACAATTAACAACAGTGATCCTTGTGCTTCTTTGCCACCAATGACTACCATCAGTAGAGTAGGACGGAGGACCACCCAGGGCCAACTATGGACCAGTTTGGGGATCTCTGAATTGCCAGACCTGTGCAGTGCCTACAGGAATATGAATGAGTTGTACGATGGATGTGATCTAGGTTACTAGTTACAACATTCAGGTTTACCGTCACTGCTTGAATGGTTGAGGCTGCTGTTGGTTTGGCTATCCTGGTCCTCACTCCCATCCTTATTCCCATCTTCCAAAGACTCAGACAGATCCATGTCTGTAAAAAAAAAACAGATGAGGGAAGGGTAGAGATCCCACGCACAGGAGAAGAAGGATTCTCACATTATATATTAGAGACTGCAGAAAGTCTATAATAGTCTAGTAGACTTTCAGTGAGATAAGAGGGTTAAAGTGGAGTTCCACCCATAAATATAACATTACATCAGTAGTTTTAAAAAAATTTCATTAGTCCTTTAAGAACATTTTTTTTTTTTTTAGATGCCTTCAAAGTGTTGTTGCTAGGCAGAATAGTTAATCTTCCCTCTTCCTGCACCTAGGTGCTTAAGCTTCCTAACCTACACCGCACAGACTCCTGGGAATGTAGTGGGTGTAACTTTCCAGGAGTCTGTGCACTCTCCAGTCTCGAAGAATCATGTGACTTGGACAGTACAGGTGCTGAAACCTGATCTGAAACCTATTACACTGCCTGTGCAGCACTGAGCATGTGCGAGATCTGCAAGGCTGAAATCCAGGAAGTCATACAGTCTGGCTTCATGATGCCCACACTTAAGATGGCCCCAGTCAATTTCTATTTTGTCAGTGTCTAAATGCTGTAACAACCTAACAAAACGGACCTTAGTTTACAGACAAACTTTACTAGAATACATTAAGCTTGTGTATTACAGGGGTATTTATATTTAAAAAGTGAAATTGTGTCCGAAACTCCGCTTTAAAATCCCTCAATACAATTGGCATGTTTACATACTGGACTCCAGACTGCTGGAGGCACTGGTCATTTCCACCGTGTTGGACTGACTATGTTCTTGTTCTGTGGGGGAAAAAAACACAAATACAGAAAGTCACAAAGCCGCACAATATTGGCACTCCTCCAGAACTGACAAAAGATATGTAAACTTTTTTCAAAAAAACTCTAAACACACAACCTGCACAATGAACTCTGCTGCTGTGCACCCCCACCCCATTATGTTTACTAAACAACATCCCTTGCATACTCTTAAGCCCTGTACACACGACCGGGATTTCCAGCGGTATAAAGTCCGCCGGGAATCCCGACGGGAAAACCGAGAACCTGCTCGGTAACTTTCACCGTGTACACACCAGAGGTTTTCCCGTCGGGAAAACTGCGGGGAGAGCTTTGGCCGGGAATTCCAGCCGTGTGTATGCTCCCTCGCAGTGTTTCCCCATAGGAAAACTGCCGGGTTTAAAATGGGAATCCCGGCGGGAAAATAGAGAGCAGGTTCACTTTTTTCTCTTGGGTTTCCCGGCAGTTTTCCTGTCGAGAAAACTGCGAGGAAGCATACACACGGCTGGTTTTCCCGGCCAAAAGCTCTCTTGGCAGTTTTTCTGTCAGGAAAATCGGTCGTGTGTACGAGGCTTCAGACTGATATCATCTGTACAGAAAGAAATCATCTATTGCAGGAGGCAGCAGCAACTTTGATTCTGGGTTGATTTAGAAGCAAGTCAAGTGTCCCACAAGTGCCTCAGGTTTAGAAGCAAGTCAAGAACCTGAAGCTCCATGTGGAGATATCTGTTGAAACATAATACATTTATTTTTTATGAAGAGTACTCTTGTCAAGCTTTTGCAAACCTTTTTTGGTGAATGGGAACAACATGTGGTTGAGAATGACACTTTGTTGATATACCTGTCCAGAATCATAACCTGGTTCGGGTACATTGACGATGTTTTGATTTCATGAGGACGAGGTAGTTGGGTTTGGGAGAGAATAATATGGATTTGAAACTCACCAATACATAACAAACCAAGAAAAGTCAACATGTACTACTGGACATTACTATTGGGGTGGGGGATGATGGACCATTCATTACTTGACATCCCATGTCAACCAATAATCTTCTCCGTGCCACCAGATATCACCCACAAATTTTTAGCAAAGACCATACTGAATGGACAACACTGGCAGGCACACAGGACTTTGAAGAAGCCAAGGTCATCAGGAATAAATTGCTGGTTCAGGTACATTGACAATGTTTTGATTTCATGAGGACGGGGTAGTTGGGTTTGGGAGTGAATAATATGGATTTGAAACTCACCAGTACATAACAAACCAGGAAAAGTCAACATGTACTACTAGACCTTACTATCGGGATGGGGGATGATGGACCATTCATTAACTTGACATCCCATGTCAACCAATAATCTTCTCCGTGACATCAGATATCACTCACAAATTTTAGCAAAGACCATACTGAATGGACAATACTGGCAGGCGCACAGGACTTTGAAGAAGCCAAGGTCATCAGGAATAAATGGCATAAAGCATACCAAAAAGCCCAGGAGAGCAATTGTAAAGACCTTATTTACAGATATGTGTAGCGCCCCCTTTACTTTCAGTAAGGGCACTACGCTAAAGTTAGTGGGAGAATGAGAGAGATATTTGCTCTCATTCTTAATTTGTTAAATTTGGCTGATGCCAAATCTGGATTGTACTGTGGGTCAGGCTGCGTTCCAGGGATGCAGTTCCATCCCTGGCCGGCAGGTGGCGCCAGAGAAGTCCAGGCGGAGCCGCTTCTCAGCAGCCAATTAGATGAGTTTTCCCTCGCGGGGCATGCTGGGAGGAGTATTTCTGTTGCGGAGGCCGTTGTTCTAGGTTCTTCGCGGGTCCCTGGTTCCAGGTGCGGCACCCACCTTTAGGGTGTGGGCACATCGCGGGCCCCACCACTTTGGGAGAGACCTGTCAAAGTGGGCCAGTCTTGATGAAGTCCAGGGCTAAATTTCTGTCCCAGTCTATCCCTGATGGAGCCCCAGACCGAGGAAAGCAACACTTATTTTGTGTTTCTTACATTTGTGAATAAATCGCACCAACTGTTGCCTCCTCTCACCAAGCTGCTTGGCAATGGTCTTGTAGCCCATTCCAGCCTTGTGTACAATCTTCTCCCCGACATCCTTGGACAGATCTTTGGTCTAGGCCATGGTGGAGAGATTGGAATCAGATTGATTGATTGCTTCTGTGGACAGGTGTATTTTATACAGGTAACAAGCTGAGATTAGGAGCACTCCCTTTAAGAGAATGCTCCTAATCTCAGCTCATTACCTGTATAGAAGACTCCTGGGAGGCAAAAATCTTGCTTATTGATCGGGGATCAAAAACGTATTTCACTCATTAGAATAGAAATCAATTTATAACTTTGTTGAAATGCATTTTTCTGGATATTTTTGTTGTTATTCTGTCTCTCACTGTTAAAATAAACCAACCAATAAAATTATAGACTGATTATTTCTTTGTCAGTGGGGAAAACTTACAAAATCAGCAGTGGATCAAATACTTTTTTCCCTCACTGTATAGAGGGAAATAAAGACCCACTAGAGTATCCCCTCCATGCATGCTCCTGTTTTGAATTATAATCTTATGTGCAGCGATACCCGGCACCGAACGCACAGGCAGCACAGGACCAAAGCCAAAGCTTGGGAGCCGCTGCCAGTAACCGCTGTGGAAGAGGAGGAGAGGCATGGCTTTGGTTTTGTGTCTCTCACACTGCTTGTGTGTGACAGTGGAAGTGGCTGCACGTTGGCTTGTAATTCAAAATGGGAGCATGCACTAAGTGGAGGCTCCAGTGGGACTTTATAGGTCCCGGCAGGCACAGGGGACGCCCACATGCCTGCCATCAGCATCTAAATGTATTTGGCTTTAAAGCCTAACTTCAGGTTTCCTATGACATTGAGCCAAGCTGGCCCAAGTAAGCTATTACCAGGGGCGGACTGACCATTGAGTCACTCGGGCACTGCCCAAGGGCCCCATGCCACTAGGGGGCCCCATTAGGGTTGCCAGGCTCAGTAAAACCAGGGACAGTATGTAAAAATCTATGTTTTTTTTTTACATCTGTCCCTGATATGTCCGAAACCGACATGCTTTTGATGTGAAAATCCAGAGATTTTAGCTGCACCACCTCTGCACTGCCTCCTGGCGTGGTGGCCATCTGTAAGCCCGGGGGCCCCATAATCTTCTATTGCCCGGGGGCCCCATAATCTTTTATTGCCCGGGGGCCCCATGAGTTGTCAGTACGCCCCTGGCTATTACCTTTTACTAATAGATGCTCCCGCTGTCAGCACTGCGTTAACTGTATGGAGAATGAGCTACATACAGTATACAGCACTGTGTTCCGGCAGAGAGATGAGAACGTCCCACCCCACTCCTGGAACAAAATTGAGTCAGGCCAAGGACTGCACAGCCATTCAGAGGAAGCCTTCTATTTTATGAAAGAAGGCTTCCTCTGATTGACAGCGGAGAGAGGTGGATGAATGACATCACAATATCATTGATATGACACAAGGCTTCCTGTGAATGGCTGAGCAGCGCTCAGCCCGACTCAATTTTATGCTTGGAACCAGTGGTGGTTAGTGTTTTTTTGTTTGGGGGGGGCGGCAAACAACCTAACCCCCCCATCTGTGGCAATTCAAACCCCCCCATTCCCCCCCGCTGTCTGCCGGTCAGTCCACCAGCATTTATCCCATCTAGGCAGCGGGAGGAGCAGTGGGTGGGAATGGGCATTCTGAGGAATGGCGGGGATCAGGCATCAGAGGACCGGCGGGGATCGAGCATCCGAGGAGTGGCGGGGATCAGGGCACCAAGCAGCGTCTGGGAACGGGCATCTGAGGAATGGCGGGGATCAGGGCACCAAGCAGCGTCTGGGAACGGGCATCTGAGGAATGGCGGGGATCAGGGCACCAAGCAGCGTCTGGGAACGGGCATCCGAGGAGTGGCGGGGATCAGGGCACCAAGCAGCGTCTGGGAACAGGCATCCGAGGAGTGGCGGGATCAGGGCACCAAGCAGCGTCTGGGAACGGGCATCTGAGGAATGGCGGGGATCAGGGCACCAAGCAGCGTCTGGGAACAGGCATCCGAGGAGTGGCGGGGATCAGGGCACCAAGCAGCGTCTGGGAACAGGCATCCGAGGAGTGGCGGGATCAGGGCACCAAGCAGCGTCTGGGAACAGGCATCCGAGGAGTGGCGGGGATCAGGGCACCAAGCAGCGGCAGTGAAAAAGCATCCAGTGTGTCTCCTCCCCTCCTCCTAGGCATCCAATAGGATCGCCTATACTTTCAGCCAATCGTGTGATGGGTATCAGACCCCACTTTCCGATTGGCCAGCAGGACGATCAGTTTTGCAACAGCGAATATTCATTCAGTGTTGCAACACAACTGGGTGGGCTTCAGAAGCAATGCTCTGCGTCCTGAGCCTACCTTATTTTGAAGCCTATTAGAGCCTCTGGCCTGAGCACCCACAATGGACAGGCTGCCCCTGCCGGGAACAGGGCAGGAAATCCCCATACTGCTGCAGAACACAGCGCTGTATACTGTATGTAGCCAATTCTCTATACAGTTTATGCAGCGCTGACAGCGGGAGCATTTATTAGTAAAGGAAGGCTTGGCCCAAATAAACAATTTAAAGGGTTTGTAAAAAAGTGCCCCCGATCCACGTCTTCTGGGGTCCCTCGGCGGCTGTCTCGATCCTCCCCGCAATTAGTCACCACAGTCATGCGAGAGCTCGCGTGGTTAGCCGCTCGCTGTATCACTCGGCCCCGCCACTCGGCGCGCCACGTCACTGGATGTGATTCACAGCAGCGCCAGCCAATGGCTGCGCTGCTCTCAATCCATCCGCTCTAGCCAATCAGCGGCCAGGCTGAGCGGCAAAGAGAAAATCGGGACCGCGCGGGAGTTTCGAGGGGTCAGGTAAGTATAACGGGGCTGGGGGCAGCAACATCAGATGTTTTTTCACCTTAATGCATAGATTGCATTAAGGTGAAAAAACATTTTCCTTTACAACTCCTTTAATATCACTTCAACAGTAACTATTCTCCACTAGAATAAAAATGTTGGCTGGATTTGGATTTTAATAGTATGGGGACTTGCAACGGGAGAAGAAATTAACCACTTAAGGACCGCCCACTGTATACATACGTCCACAGAATGGCACGGCTGGGCAGATGGACATACCTGCACATCCTGTACATATACCCAGCTGTGGGTCGCGGGCGCGCGCCCGTGGCGCGTGCCCGCGACCCGAAGCTCCGGGACCGTGGGACCCGCGGACCCGATCGCCGCTGGATTCCCGCGATCGGTCCCCGGAACTGAAGAACGGGGAGAGCCGTGTGTAAACACGGCTTCCCCGTGCTTCACTGTGGCGGCGCATCGATCGAGTGTTCCCCTTTATAGGGAGACACAATCGATGACGTCACTCCTACAGCCACACCCCCCTACAGTTGTAAACACACACTAGGTGAAACATAACCCCTTCAGCGCCCCCTGTGGTTAACTCCCAAACTGCAACTGTCATTTCCACAATAAAGAATGCAATTTAAATGCATTTTTTGCTGTGAAAAAGACAATTGTCCCAAAAATTTGTCAAAATTGTCCGATGTGTCCGCCATAATGTCGCAGTCACGAAAAAAAATCGCTGATCGCCGCCATTAGTAGTAAAAAAAAAAAAAATTATAAAAATGCAATACAACTAGCCCCTATTTTGTAAACGCTATAAATTTTGCGCAAACCAACCGATAAACGCTTATTGCGATTTTTTTTTACGAAAATTATGTAGAAGAATACGTATCGGCCTAAACTGAGGAAAACATTTTTTATATATATTTTCTGGGCATATTTATTATAGCAAAAAGTAAAATATATTGAATTTTTTTCAAAATTGTCGCTCTATTTTTGTTTATAGCGCAAAAAAATAAAAACCGCAGAGGTGATCAAATACCACCAAAAGAAAGCTCTATTTGTGGGGGAAAAAGGACGCCAATTTAGTTTGGGAGCCACGTCGCACGACCGCGCAATTGTCTGTTAAAGCGACGCAGTGCCGAATCGCAAAAACCTGGCCTGGGCCTTTAGCTGCATACAGGTCCGGGTCTTAAGTGGTTAACTGAAACAAGAAGAATCAAAACGTTACCTTCTGAGTTCTGAGACAGCTCCATCTCCAGACCTGCACAATGTGAGAGGTTTATGGTAATTAGTTTTAGGGACATTTACTGCTATACAACTTTTATACAACTACCAGGTGTTTTTTTACCTTAATGCATAAGATACATTCAGGTGAAAAAACACGAAGGTTTAACTTTTAACCACTCCAATACCGGGTTTTTATACACACATCCATACTGCGCCTATTCTGGCACTTCTCTCCTACATGTACAAATCATCATTCTTTTGCTAGAAAATTACTCAGAACCCCCCAAACATTATATCTGTTTTTTAGAAGACACCCTAGGGAGTAAAATGACGGTCATTGCAATGTCTTATCTCGCACGGTATTTGCGCAATCGTTTTTCAAACGCCTTTTTTTTTTAAATGGTTTCATGAATTAAAAAATAACAAAACAGTAAAGTTAGCCCAATTTTTTTTATAAAATATGAAAGATGATGTTACGCCGAGTAAATAGATACCCAACATGTCACGCTTTAAAATTGCGCACACTCATGGAATGGCGCCAAACTTCCGTACTTAAAAATCTCCATAGACGACGCTTTGAACATTTTTACAGGTTACCAGTTTAGAGTTACAGAGGAGATCTAGTGCTAGAATTGTTGCACACACTCTAACGCACGCGGCGACACCTCACATGTGTGGTTTGAACGGCGTTTACATATGTGGGCGGGACTTGCGTGTGCGTTCGCTTCGGAGCGCGAGCTACCTGGGACAGGGGCGTTTTAAAAAAGTTAAATTTATTATTATTATTTTTATTTTACTTTTTTTACACTTTTTTTTTTACATTTTTATTTTTTTGATCACTTTTATTCCTATTACAAGGAATGTAAACATCCCTTGTAATAGGAATAGTGTGTGACAGGTCCTCTTTATGGAGAGAGGCGGGTGGTCAATATGACCCCACATCTCTCCTCCAGGTTGGAAAGCGTGAGATTGTGAAAAAAATAATCACAATCTCATGCTTACTAGCCGCAATCGCGGCTTTGTTTACTTCTGGGAACCCGGGCGTGACGTCATCACATCGCGCCCGGGCCTCTGACGGTCATAGAGATAACTGGTGACCATCTGGTCACCAGTCATCTCTATGCTTCCTATCCGGCGCTGGACGATTCTTTCTCAGGGCCCCCGATGGAATGGGAGAGCCTGGAGAAGCACCGGCTGGTGGCGGGAGGGGGCCGCCTCCTATAAGAACGATCAAGCGGCGGAACTGCCGATATGATCGTTCTTGTGGTGCGCTAGGGTGACCACATTTCCAAACTGCCATTCAGGGACACCCCCCCTTCCTAAAAAAAGATAAAAAAAAAAAAATTGTGACCCCCCCCCATAGTTTTTACTGGTTCATCCTGGGACCTGTAGTTCTTCACTAGTTGGAGGGGGGGTGTCACATCTTAAGCTCTGAGGGGGTTCATGCTGGGACCTGTGTCAGTTTCATTCCAGGACACTGTATTGTCCCAGAGTGAAGGTGCCCGGGACAGACCTGCAGAATGCGGGACTGTCCCGGGCAATCCGGGACACGTGGTCACCCTATGGTGCGCAGAATCGCCGGCAGAAGAGAAGGATATCTGAATGATGCCTCTAGCGGCATCCATCATTCAGATATCCCCCCGCACAAAGTCCATGACGCCATATAACGTCCACCCGGGATGGGAGATCCCCTCTGTGGACATCATATGACTATGGGCGGGTAATGAAGTGGCTTGACCTCATATTATATGGTTTTGGTAAATCTGAAGACAAAAATCTGCAGAAAATCTAATAGTGTGTGGGGGTTTAGCATGTGTGCATCACATTACTGTTATCTCTAGAAATGATCGGATTGGTTGCTTGGTGTGAAATCCCAGCAGTGTATGGAAAGTATTATTCAACATTCTGTGAACAAATCTTCGCACAAAGTATTCAGTACTGATGGGATACATACTGGACATGGTGGAGACTTCCTGGAACGATCAAATCCTCCTGACCGACCCTTGAGAAGAATGAGATAAGAGGAGGTCAGTGTGGAAGTTAGAGAATATTTAACTACAGAGAGAAAGAACCAGAGGTCTGCGGGAAAAGTACAGCTTCACTTCACCTGACCTCTTCTACGAACTATTTTATAGTGTTACTAATACCGTATATACTCGAGTATAAGCCGACCTGAAAATAAGCCGAGGCACCTAATTGTACCACAAAAAACTGGGAAAACGTATTGACTCGGGTATAAGACTAGGGTGTCCATCTGCATGCCTCACTGTGCCTCACTTTGCCTCACTGTGCCCATGTCTCACTATGTCCATGTCTCACTGTGCCTATCAGTGGCGGCTGGTACTCCATTATTTTGGGGGGGCGCAAACAGAGCTGTATGTAAACACGGCTTCCTCCTTCTTCACTGTGGCGGCGGCATCGATCGAGTGATCCCTTTTATAGGGAGACACAATCGATGACATCACTCCTACAGCCACACCCCCCTACTGTTGTAAACACACACTAGGTGAAACATAACTCCTTCAGCGCCCCCTGTGGTTAACTCCCAAACTGCAACTGTCATTTTCACAATAAAGAATGCAATTTAAATGCATTTTTTGCTGTGAAAATGACATTGGTCCCAAAAATGTGTCAAAATTGTCCGAAGTGTCCGCCATAATGTCGCAGTCACGAAAAAAATCGCTGATCGCCGCCATTAGTAGTAAAAAATGTTTTTTATATAAAAATGCAATAAAACTATCACCTATTTCGTAAACGCTATACATTTTGCGCAAACCAACCGATAAACGTTTATTGCGATTTTTTTAACCAAAAATATGTAGAAAAATACGTATCGGCCTAAACTGAGGAAAAAAATAGTTTTTTTTATATATTTTTGGGGGATATTTATTATAGCAAAAAGTAAAAAATATTGCATTTTTTTCAAAATTGTCGCTCTATTTTTGTTTATAGCGCAAAAAATAAAAATCTGCACAGGTGATCAAATACCACCAAAAGAAAGCTCTATTTGTGGGAAAAAAATGACGCCAATTTTGTTTGGGAGCCACGTCACACAACCGCGCAATTGTCAGTTAAAGCGACGCAGTGGCGAATCGCAAAAAGGGGCAAGGTCCTTTAGCTGCATTTTGGTCCGGGTCTTAAGTGGTAGAGGAAATGTTAAAAAAAAAAAAATTGTCAGCTAAAAAAAAAAAAACGCAAAACGTAAATCGCAGTAAAAACGCAGCAAGCACCGCAAAAAGCACTGCAAAAACGCTCAAAAGCAACACTCATAGGTGTGAATCGAGACTCAATGCATTTACGTTTTTGGTTGTAACATGACAAAATGTGGGAAATTTCATGGGGGTATGAATACTTTTTCAAGGCACTGTATTTGCCACCCCCCCCCCCCAAAAAAAAGCGTAGTATAATCCACCTGGGTACATGAAGTTGTTGGGGTGATATGGACAGATTTGCTAACATATGACAAAGTTACACTGTTTTGTGTTTCAAATTTTTTTCACCTTTTGTCACAAAAGGGTTAAAGAAACAATATGCTTGGGGTTGGTCTTCCCGCCGCCCGCCCCCCCTACGAGACCTGCGCTGGCTCTCCGATCACCCCACCCCCAGCTCTGCAGACACAGGTGCCTCAGGTGTGTTGCATTATCTGGCACGCAGCTCTATAATCTGATCTCTCCTCCCCTTCGGCAAACTCGAATTCTTGGCGCCATTTTTCAAACGCCCTGACGAGGATCTCCGACAACGTGTCCCAACGGTCACATTGTGTTTCGGAGCGCCTCGTACTGCGTCAGACAACGATTAATGTGGAGTCGATGGTTTTGTTAGTGATTCACGTATAGAATATAAAGAATAATATACAGATAGAAATGTATCAATCCTGAGGATCCCAAACGTGTTACATTGTATCCAAGACTTCCTCCCACTCCCCCTCCCGCTCCCCCACTCTCACCTAGGGGCTCATTCGCATCAATGCACATAAAGGCCCAGATTCTCAAAGGGCTTACGACGGCGCAACGCCATGTACGCCGTCGTAAGTCCTAATCTGGGCCGTCGTATCTATGCGACTGATTCTTAGAATCAGTTACGCATAGATAACCATTAGATCTGACAGGCGTAAGGCTCTTACGCCGTTGGATCTTAAATGCAATTTTTTTTTGGCCGCTAGGTGTCGCCTCCGTCGTTTTCCCCGTCGAGTATGCAAATTAGCAAAATACGCGAATTCCCGAACGTACGCGCGGCCGACGCAGTGAAGTTACGACGTTTACGTTAGGCTTGTCCTGGCGTAAAGTTGCCCCTGCTATATGAGGGGCAACCAATGTTAAGTATGGCCGTCGTTCCCGCGTCGAAATTTTAAAATTTACGTTGTTTGCGTAAGTCGTTCGTGAATGGGGCTGGACGCCATTTACGTTCACGTCGAAACCAATGACGTCCTTGCGATGTCATTTGGAGCAATGCACCCTGGGATATTCTTCGGACGGCGCATGCGCAGTACGTTCGGCTCGGGAACGCGCTTAATTTAAATACTACACGCCCCCTACCCGCCTATTTTGAATTAGGCGGGCTTGCGCCGGGTGATTTACGCTACGCTGTCACAACTTTACAGGCAAGTTCTTTGTGAATAAAGCACTTTGCCTGTAAAACTTGCGGCGGCGTAACGTAAATGAGATACGTTTCGCCGCCGAAGAGATACGCCGATCTCTGTGAATCTGGCCCAAAGGGAACAGATCTGAGTATTTAAAGCGGAGCTCCGCCCCCCCCAAAAAATTAAAAGTCAGCAGCTACAAATACTGCAGCTGCTGACTTTTAAAATAAGGACACTTACCTGTCCTGGGCGCCTGTCGGCCTGTCGGCACCTGAAGCCAATCTCTCCCTCGGCTCTCGGATGGAGGCGCCGCCATCTTCAGTAAGGGAATCAGGAAGTGAAGCGTTGCGGCTTCACTTCCTGGTTCCCTAATGCGCATGTGCGATCCCACCGGTCCCTGCTGTCTTCTGTGTGTCTCCCAGAAGACACGGGGGGGGGGGGGTGGAGTAGGCGCCGGACGTGGCATAGATCACCGCGGTGACCTATGCCCGGGAAGTGGGAGCAAATACCTGGATTACACAGGTATCTCTTCCCCCCCCACCCTCTCCCCCTGAAAGGTGCCAAATGTGACACCGGAGGCGAGGAGGGTTTCCGAAAAGTGGAAGTTCGATTTTCAGAAATGCGTGAAAACGCACATTTTCCCGCACTGAAACGTGCTGCCTTCTGCATTATTTTTTTAGCGGAACCTCCTCCGTACATCCAGCAAAAGCAGGCGCGTTCACAGGCCGCCAAAATGCACCCTGGCGCAGTACCCATGCAGTTTGCTGTGATGCGATTCTTAAAAATTGGCCTTGCTGCCCTTTCTTTTTTTTGTGCTTCGCATCGCATTCGGCAGCCCCCCCCCCCCCCCCAAAAAAAAAATCTCTTCTCTTTTATACTCTGGAGCTCCTGCTGGATTTTGCTTCTAATCCCCTTGTAGAAGCTTCCATGTGTGGACGGACATTTTATGGTCACACAACCAATCACATCACTCTAATCTTTTTATATGGACTATAAAACCTAAGGACCTATGAATAAATGGTTGTGGAACGAATCATTTCAGTTTCCATTATTTCTTATGGGGAAATTCGCTTTGATATACAAGTGCTTTGGATTACAAGCATGTTTCCGGAAGGAATTATGCTCGCAATCCGAGGTTTTACTGTATTTAAATCTCTTGAAAATGAGATAATAATAATAAAGGAATCAAATAATTCATCACACCCCCCTCAGCCCAGTCTCCGCCCTCCCTGCACACTTACCTGCTCTATGATAGTGTTGTATTTCAGGTGAGTCGGTGTGCGCTGATCATGGCGTGGCGGAGTTCCTCTCTGGATGTGTTGGGCTGGAGACGCTTTCACTTTCATTAGACGATCCTCCCTCTTCCGTCCTCCCGGGAAGTGAGATCTGCACCTGGCGGAGAACTCAGGACCCGAGTCACAGAAGTGCGTAAAGGGAAAGTTCTGACACCGCGCCGACACCGGGAAATGACGACACAACATGAACCACACACACCGGGAAAGAGCATCGGATATAAACATGAAGTGTAAAATGACGACACAACATAAAACCACACCGGGGACCTGGTAATGTAATGACTGTGTTGTTATCCGCAGCCTTGGAGCCGCACCGGGCTTTCCTGTCCTGAATGAGCCCCTCACCCACCTCACCCCCCTCTGCACAGCAGCAACAAAACTCGAAGGGCCACTTCACACCAGACGCAGTCCAGTGCGTTTTTTTTTTCTGCATCAAAAACGCATAGAAAGTAGGTTATATGGTTTTCAATGGCATAGTTCACACCAGCACTGTCAGTTCCAGTGCGTTCCAGATCCAGAAAAAAAAAAAGTAGAACATGCTGCATTTTGGAACGCTGTAAAATGCATCAAAGACACACTAGAACGCACTGGAACGCACCAGAACGCACCTAAATGCACCAAAAACACACTGGAACGCACCAGAACGCACCTAAATGCACAAAAAACGCACCTAAATGCCCCAAACACGCACTGGAATGCACCGAAATGCACCAAAAACGCACCAAAACACACCTAAATGCACCAAATACGCACTGGAACGCACCTAATTGCACCAAAATGCACAAAAAACGCACCTAAATGCACCAAAAATACACTGGAAGGCACCTAAATGCATACAAAACGCAACTAAATTCACCAAAAACACATTGGAATGCACCATAACGCACCTAAATGCATCAAATACGGACTGGAACGCACCCAAATGCACCAAAAACGCATTGGAATGAACCTAAATGCACCAAAAACGCACTGGAGCGCACCTAAATGCACCAACAACACACTGCTGTCAGTTCCAGTGCGTTCCAGATCCAGAAAAAAAAAGTAGAACATGCTGCATTTCGGAACGCTGTAAAATGCATCAAAAATGCACTGGAACGCACCTAAATGCACAAAAAATGCACATAAATGCACCAAACACGCACTGGAATGCACCTAAACGCACTGGAACGCACCTAAATGCACCAAAAACACACTGGAACGCACCAGAACACACCAAAACACACAAAACACGCACCTAAATGCACCAAAAACGAACTGCTGTCAGTTCCAGATCCAGGAAAAAAAATAGAACATGCTGCATTTTGGAACGCTGTAAAATGCATCAAAAACGCACTGGAATGCACCAAAAACACACTGGAACGCACCAGAACGCATCTAAATGCACCAAAAACGCACCTAAATGAAAATAAAAGCACCTAAATGCACAAAAAATGCACTGGAATGCACCAGAACGCACCTAAATGCTCCAAATACGCACTGGAACGCACCAGAATGCACCTAAATGCACCACATATGCACTGAAACGCACCTAAATGCACAAAAAAATGCACCAAAAAACGCACTGGAACGCACCAGAACGCACCTAAATGCACAAAAAATGCACCTAAATGCCCCAAACACACACTGTAATGCACCTAAATGCACCAAAAACTCACCAGAACACACCTAAATGCACCAAATACGCACTGGAACGCACCTAATTGCACCAAAATGCACAAAAAACGCACCTAAATGCACCAAAAATACACTGGAATGCACCTAAATGCACCAAAAACGCATTGGAATGCACCTAATTGCACCAAAATGCACAAAACACGCACCTAAATGCACCAAAAACGCACTGGAACGCAACAGAACACACCTAACTGCACCAAATATGCACTGGAATGCACCTAAATGCACCAAAATGCACAAAAAACGCAACTAAATGCACAAAAACGCACCTAACTGCACCAAATATGCACCAGAACGCACCTAAATGCACCAAATACGGACTGGAACGCACCCAAATGCACCAAAAACGCATTGGAATGAACCTAAATGCACCAAAAACGCACTGGAACGCACCTAAATGCACAAAAAACACACTGGAATGCACCTAAATGCACCAAAAACGCACTGGAACGCACCTAAATGCACCAAAAACGCACCGGAGCACACCTAAATGCACCAAAAACATACTGGAACGCACCAGAACGCACCAAAACACACAAAACACGCACCTAAATGCACCAAAAACGAACTGCTGTCAGTTCCAGATCCAGGAAAAAAAATAGAACATGCTGCATTTTGGAACGCTGTAAAATGCATCAAAACGCACTGGAATGCACCAAAAACACACTGGAACGCACCAGAACGCATCTAAATACACCAAAAACGCACCTAAATGAAAATAAAAGCACCTAAATGCACAAAAAATGCACTGGAATGCACCAGAACGCACCTAAATGCTCCAAATACGCACTGGAACGCACCTAAATGCACAAAAAAATGCACCAAAAAACGCACTGGAACGCACCAGAACGCACCTAAATGCACAAAAAAATGCACCTAAATGCCCCAAACACACACTGTAATGCACCTAAATGCACCAAAAACTCACCAGAACACACCTAAATGCACCAAATACGCACTGGAACGCACCTAATTGCACCAAAATGCACAAAAAACGCACCTAAATGCACCAAAAATACACTGGAATGCACCTAAATGCACCAAAAATGCATTGGAATGCACCTAATTGCACCAAAATGCACAAAAAACGCACCTAAATGCACCAAAAACGCACTGGAACGCACCAGAACACACCTAACTGCACCAAATATGCACTGGAATGCACCTAAATGCACCAAAATGCACAAAAAAACGCAACTAAATGCACAAAAACGCACCTAACTGCACCAAATATGCACCAGAACGCACCTAAATGCACCAAATACGCATTGGAATGAACCTAAATGCACCAAAAACGCACTGGAGCGCACCTAAATGCACAAACAACACACTGCTGTCAGTTCCAGTGCGTTCCAGATCCAGAAAAAAAAAAGTAGAACATGCTGCATTTTGGAACGCTGTAAAATGCATCAAAAACGCACTGGAACGCACCTAAATGCACAAAAAACACACTGGAATGCACCTAAATGCACCAAAAACGCACTGAAACGCACCTAAATGCACTAAAAACGCACCTAAATGCACCAAAAACGCACTTGAACGCACCTAAATGCACCAAAACGCACCTAAATGCACCAAAAACGCACCGGAGCACACCTAAATGCACCAAAAACATACTGGAACGCACCAGAACGCACCAAAACACACAAAACACGCACCTAAATGCACCAAAAACTAACTGTCAGTTCCAGATCCAGGAAAAAAATAGAACATGCTGCATTTTGGAACGCTGTAAAATGCATCAAAAACGCACTGGAATGCACCAAAAGCACACTGGAACGCACCAGAACGCACCTAAAAGCAAATAAAAGCACCTAAATGCACCAAAAACACACTGGAACGCACCAGAACGCACCTAAATGCACCACATATGCACTGAAACGCACCTATATGCACCAAAACGCACAAAAAACGCACCTAAATGGACTAAAAACGTACCAGAATGCACCTAAATGCACCAAATATGCACAAAAACGCACTGGAACACAATTGTCATTATTTAAGGTTAAGAAAATGGTGGGGTGAAAAAAAGCACTGGACTGCATCAAAAACGTACCAAAAATGCGCCAAAAGCGCACTTGCAAAAAAGCACCTGGAATGCATCCGGATTGCGTCTCTATGGTGTGAATTGGCCCTGAAGGTAAAGCTGATCTCCAGGCAGATATAAAAGACACAAATCTACGTATTCATACATTATGGAGGGGATGTGATAGAATGCAGCTAATATATAAATACCTGAATGAGACGGGAATCAGCCTCCTGTAACTCCCCCCTATAGGGCAGCACTGAGAGCCAATCAGATGCGCTAAAAGGGAACATGATGATAGGAGGAGAGAGCAGAGAGATGACATCATCAGTCAGATCGGGAGAGGGAGAACCACTCTCTGTTCTTATTCTGTATGTATGGACTCTGCACAGTACTACTTCTCCTGTCCTGTATGTCGGGTGTAATTCTCGGAAATGATCGGATTTCTGAATTAGGTGAGGAGGACATTTGTGGTCGCATTTCCCCCTCTATGGCTGTGCTGGTCGGGGGAGAAATGATGTCACTTCCATTAGTCATGTTGGTCCTCCCTCTTCCTGGGAAGTCGGATGACAGACTTGCACCCGGCGGAGAACAAAGGAAGTGGTGACACCGAGCCGAGTACAGACCCCGGAAGTGGCGACACCGAGCCGAGTGCAGACCCCGGAAGTGGTGACACCGAGCCGAGTACAGACCCCGGAAGTGGTGACACCGAGCCGAGTACAGACCCCGGAAGTGGCGACACCGAGCCGAGTACAGACCCCGGAAGTGGTGACACCGAGCCGAGTACAGACCCCGGAAGTGGTGACACCGAGCCGAGTACAGACCCCGGAAGTGGTGACACCGAGCCGAGTACAGACCCCGGAAGTGGCGACACCTAGCCGAGTACAGACCCCGGAAGTGGCGCCACCGAGCCGAGTACAGACCCCGGAAACACATCACCGGAATATACCTGAGAAATAAGAGATACGAGACGATCTTCCCATCTGGTGATCGACTTATATTGTTATCTGCAGCCTTGGAGCTGCACCCGGCTGTACCAGCCTGACTTACCCCACCTCACCCCCCCATCACCCCCCCCTCACCTCTTAGCCCCACCTCACCCCTCATCACCCACCTCACCCCCCATCACCCACCTCACCTCCTGGCCCCACCTCACCCCCCTCACCCCCCATCACCCCACCTCACTCCCTCACCCCTATCACCCCCTCGCCCCACCTCACCCCTCATCACCCACCTCATCCATCACCCCCTCACCCCACCTCACCCCTCACCTCCTCACCCCTTACCCCACCTCCTGGCCCCACCTCACCCATCATCACCCACCTCATCCATCACCCCCTCACCCCACCTCACTCCCCTCACCTCCGCACCCCACCTCACTCACCTCAACCCCTCATCACCCACCTCACCCCCCATCACCCCCTCAACCCACCTCACCTCCTCAACCCCACCTCATCCCCCTCACCTCCTCAACCCACCTCACCTCCTCAACCCACCTCACCCCCCTCACCTCCTCAACCCCACCTCATCCCCCTCACCTCCTCACCTCCTCAACCCACCTCACCCCCTCACCCCCCTCACCTCCTCAACCCACCTCACCCCCTCACCCCCCTCACCTCCTCAACCCACCTCACCCCCCTCACCTCCTCAACCCCACCTCACCTCACCCTCCCACCACCTCACACAACATCACCCTACCTCACCCCCCCTCACCCCTCATCACCCCACCTCACCCCCCACCTCACCCCCTCACCTTCAGTAGAAACAGAGATGTTATAAAGGTACAACTGGAATCCAGGCAGATATAAAAGACACAAATCAATGCAGCCCCCAGCATTCATTCACACATCATGAAATGTATTTATTTTAAAGCAGATAATATAAATACCAGAAAAACTTAGAATCAGCTTCCTATAACCCCCCCCCCCCCCCTTGTGGAGCAGAACTCAGACTGAAAGAGGGAGGAGCGGAACTGGGAGCCAATCCGATGTGCTGAGTGGAAATATACTAAAAGGGAACATGATGATAGGAGAAGAGAGCAGGTATGCCACCCTAGACCACCAGGGCAATGCCAATCAGTGCCCGGGCAGCTGCAAACCAGTGCCCATCCAAAATGCCTGCCAGTGACACCAGGGATGCCTATCAGTGCTGCATATCAGTGCAGGTCCGTCGCTACAGGACAGGAAAAACAAACAATTGCTTGGGGCCCCAAACTAGCCAGGGGCCCCCAACATCCCCTTCCCAGGCTGTAGCTTGGCCGAGCTCCTCTTCCTGCCTCCTGGAGTTTTGTCAGTCCAACCAGGTACCGCGCACGGTACAGGAGATTCAGTTTCCTGTTCCCGGCCGGACTGACAGGAAGTGCTCACTTCCTTTGAGTCTGGCCGGGAACACATGAATTTCCTGTACCGCACAGTACCCGGCCCGGGTACTATCTGATAGGGAACTAGGGACCCATAATGATAGAACACCGGACTGAGAGGAGGAAGAGGAGCTCGGCCACGCTACAGCGGCAGCCTACAGGGAAGAAGGGGAGGTGAGAATAGAAAAACATAGGGACTAGGGAGGGGGGGGGGAGGAGTAAGAACATGGGTGTAAAAAAATTGTGAAGCGCTAACGTAGGCTTTGGGGGGGGGGGGGGGGCTTGGGGGCCCCCATTTTGCTTGGGGCCCCCAAATTCCTTCAAGCGGCCCTGCATCAGTGCCCAGCTGTGCCGCCTATCAGTGCCCAGCAGTGCCACCTATCAGTGTCACTCATAAGTACCCATCAGTGCAGCCTTTCAGTGCAACCCATGAGTGTCCATCAGTGCCGCCTATCAATGCCCATCAGTGCTGCATATCAGTGCCGCCTATTAGTGTCCATCGTCAGTGACCATCAGTGCCATCTTGTTGGTGCCGCCTTATCAGTGTCAGTCAGTGCCACCATATCAATGCCACCTTATCAGTGCCCATCAGTGAAGGAGAAAACATACTTATTTACAAAATTTTATAACAGAAATAAAAGAAAAAAAAAAATTTTCCAATTTTTTTTTTCATTTGTTTAGCCAAAAAAATAAAAACAGCAGAGGCGATCAAATACCACCAAAAGAAATCTCTATTTGTGGGAACAAAATGATAAAAATCCTGTTTGGGTGCAGCGTTGCATGACCGCGCAATTGTCATTTAAACAGCGACAGCGATGAAAGCTGAAAATTGGCCTGGGCAGGAAGGGGGGTAAGTGCCCGGTATTGAAGTGGTTAAAGCCAAATCAATAAGCTGCTTGCTGAAATGTGAAAATTCTTCAGTCCTGAAGTGGTTACAGGAAATAATCACTCAGGGAGTCTATTCGTCTCTTTCCATGAACAAAAGTTCAATCTGTGGAGATAACGCTTGTGTAGCAGATGAATAATGGTTTAGCCCGGAGCTCACCCGTCCATTATCCCAGAACCCAACCTGTTTTTCCATGAATGAAGCCCCAGGGTAACATTTATGCAGCATGTGATTTTCCTTTGCTGCATTGGTAAAACCTGCAGTATTAATTTTTAGCCACTAGATGTCACCGTAGTAATAGCAGTGCATTATCCCGGAAATTAATGACATGCAATACTCACTTTTACCCAGTAGATGGCACCAGAGAAATAGCAGCACATTATTAACCACTTAAGCCCCGGACCAATATGCTGCTAAATGCCCAAAGGCGTTTGTACAATTCGGCACTGCGTCGCTTTAACAGACAATTGCGCGCTCGTGCGACGTGGCTCCCAAACAAAATTGGCGTCCTTTTTTCCCCACAAATAGAGCTTTCTTTTGGTTGTATTTGATCACCTCTGCGTTTTTATTTTTTGCGCTATAAACAAAAATAGAGCGACAATTTTGAAAAAAATTCAATATTTTTTACTTTTTGCTGTAATAAATATCCCACAAAAACATATATATATATATATATATATATATATATATATATAAAAAAAATTTCCTCAGCTTAGGCTGATACATTTTCTTCTACCTATTTTTGGTAAAAAAAAATGCAATAAGCGTTATCGGTTGGTTTGCGCAAAATTTATAGCGTTTACAAAATAGGGGATAATTTTATTGCATTTTTATTAATTATTTATTTTTTACTACTATTAGCGGCGATCATCGATTTTTTTCGTGACTGCGACATTATGGCGGACACTTCGGACAATTTTGACACATTTTTGGGACCATTGTCATTTTCACAGCAAAAAATGCATTTAAATTGCATTGTTTACTGTGGAAATGACAGTTGCAGTTTGGGAGTTAACCACAGGGGGCGCTGTAGGAGTTATGCTTCACCTAGTGTGTGTTTACAACTGTAGGGGGGTGTGGCTGTAGGACTGACGTCATCGATCGAGTCTCCCTATATAAGGGATCACTCGATCGATGCAGCCGCCACAGTGAAGCACGGGGAAGCTGTGTTTACATACGGCTCTCCCCGTTATTCAGCTCCGGGGAGCGATCGTGACGGAGCGGCTATAAACGAATAGCCGCGCCGTCGTCCCGGATCGCTCCCCGCGGGAATCCGACCGCCGCATGTAGCGGGGGGGGGGTCCCTATCGGACCCCCGACCCGCGGAAAGGCAAGGACGTACCTGTACGCCCATTTGCCTGTACGTGCCATTCTGTGGACGTACATATACATGCGGCGGTCGGGAAGTGGTTAAAGGAGTGTTCCAGTCATTTTTAATGTTTATTAAAAGTCAGCCGCTACAAAAAGTGTAGCTGCTGGCTTTTAATAAACATACACTTACCTGTTCCACGTTCCAGCGACACGCCGGCCGGGGCTCCGCTCCTCTTCCCCCCCCCCCCTCTCCGGCCGGCGTCTTCATTCTAAGTGTGGGCACCCGGCCGTGACAGCTTTCGGCTGCGCCATCCGATTGGACAGGCGATTGCCTGGGACCTGTCACAGGCGATCGCCTACAGGGAGGGGCTGCCAAAAGACGATATGACTATTCGCCTTAGCAGCCGCTCAGCGGAAGGAGGAAGTGGGACAGGAAGTCCCACTCCTCCTGAAGCCCCCACTCCCCCCCCCCCATAAAAAAATTACATGCCAAATTTGGCATGTAAGGGGGCGAGGAGTGGATTAAGCGGAAGTTCCACTTTTGGGTGGAACTCCGCTTTAAAAAAAAAAAAAGTGCATGCAGTATTAATTTTTACCCACTAGATGGCATCAGAGAAACAGCACGTTATCCCAGAAAAAACGATTAAGTGCAATATTCATTTTTACCCACTAGATGGCACCAAATAAATAGCACATTATTCCAGAAAACAGTGAAGTGCAGTATTCAATTTTAACCACTAGATGCCACCAGAGGCACAATACCCCAGAGAGAGAGAGATCATATCCTTTCTGGTAGTGCCCCTCCTGAGACTAGACTCTGGATCCGCCCCCGACACAAGGACCCTAAAAATCCCCCGGGTCGTCCAATCGTTTCTTGTGTTAATTCTGTGACCATGCCAATAGATAGATATTTAGCCTGACTCCTTTAATTCTAAATACACGATCGAAAATCAAGAGATTCCTGGGATATTTTTTTTTAGAAAACATGGAGAAGTAAATTCTTCCACCAGGAGCTGTAAGTCACCTGGGATGTAGAAAATCTTCACACTGCCATCCCACATACCCTGGGTATCGAGGAGTGCCACCGCCTGGTAACCAATTCCAGACAATATGACTCAGATCAGGTTGTATTCCTTTTGGAATTACTTAAGATCGTACCGGAGGAGAATTTTTTTCCTCTTTAACCACTTAAGACCCGGACCAAAATGCAGCTAAAGGACCTTGCCCCTTTTTGCGATTTGCCACTGCGTCACTTTAACTGACAATTGCGCGGTCGTGCGACGTGGCTCCCAAACAAAATTGGCGTCCTATTTTTCCCACAAATAGAGCTTTCTTTTGGTGGTATTTGATCACCTCTGCGGTTTTTATTTTTTGCGCTATAAACAAAAATAGAGCGACAATTTAAAAAAAAAATGCAATATTTTTTACTTTTTGCTATAATAAATATCCCCCAAAAAGATATAAAAAACTTTCTTTTCCCTCAGTTTAGGGCGATATGTATTCTAAAAATTATAAAAAAATCACAATAAGCGTTTATCGGTTGGTTTGCGCAAAATTTATAGCGTTTACAAAATAGGGGATAGTTTTATTGCATTTTTATTATTTTTTTTTTTTTACTACTAATGGCGGCGATCAGCGATTTATTTCATGACTGCGACATTATGGCGGACACTTCGGACAATTTTGACACATTTTTGGGACCATTGTCATTTTCACAGCAAAAAATGCATTTAAAATGCATTGTTTACTGTGGAAATGACAGTTGCAGTTTGGGAGTTAACCACAAGGGGGCGCTGAAGGGGTTATGTTTCACCTAATGTGTGTTTACAACTGTAGGGGGGCGTGGCTGTAGGAGTGACGTCATCGATTGTGTATCCCTATAAAAGGGATCACTCGATTGATGCAGCCGCCATAGTGAAGCACGGGGAAGCTGTGTTTACACGCGGCTCTCCCCGTTCTTGAGCTCCGGGGACCGATCGCGGGACCCCAGCGGCGATCGGGTCCGCGAGTCCCGCGGTCCTGGCGCTTCGGACCGGGTCGCGGGAGCGCGCCCGCGTCCCACGGCTGGGTACATGTACAGGACGTACCTGTACGTACATGTGCCCAGCCGTGCCATTCTGCCGACGTACATGTGCAGGAGACGGTTCTTAAGTGGTTAAGGATACTCATTATCTTTAGCTCACCGCTACAGCGATGGGTTCTAATGTCGCCCCCCCCCATATGCCAACTCGTTCATGGACATGCTGGAACACGCATTCATTTATCATTGCATCACCCACTTCCCCCCCGGCTTATAGCAGAATGACAGCCGGGCTGTGGTTCAGTTATCCTGACTGGGCGTCATATGACGTCCAGCAGAATAACAGCCCCCGCGCGCCCATGGGGGGCGCAATCGCTGCGATCGGTGGTGCGTTGTGTCAGTCTGACTCACTGCTACACTGATCTTGGTAAAGAGCCTCCGACAGAGGCTCTTCACCACGTGATCAGCCGTGTCCAATCACACGTTCTTGGGTGGGGTTTGGCTCGTGTTTTTTAGAATGTTGTATAATTTTATATGTAATAAATATTATCAGTACCGAGACAGTCCAACCAATCCCCCCTCTAGGGGGCCACATATTGGTTTAGGCAGCATCAGCAGCTGCCGCCATGTGTTCACTTGGGTCAACCGTTTTAATAATTTAATTGATTTGTACTAATGATAGACTATATATAATCTACTTGTGTGTATGACCAGTTGTAGGTATGTGGTTGTGAAGGGCATTATCGTTGTCAGCACGAAACATTACCTTATATACCCAATGTAATTTTTTTTCCAATAAAATTCTATTATTGTGCAGCAATCCTCTCTCATTTTTCTATATATTTATTGAAGATAATTTTGGGAGGCTTTTGAGGAGTAAAGAATAATTTTCCCATGTATAGGCAACCTGTATTCTGTGTCTTTATAATTTTCTACTTTTGTAATAAAATTTGCTTGTTAAACGTTGGCTGCATAAAAAGTCAGATACATATGTTTTAATTTTTTTCTACTACAGGCTCCGGCTTTGCTGTTATTGTTCACCTAATTCTGAAAAGATGTAGGGCTTAGCAGGATATTTAAGCTCTCTCAGTTACAGGTTGCTTGGCAGGCAGGACTGGGTTTCCCTGCAGCCTGTGTGTTATGGAGGTATTCTGAAAGAAAGAGGAGAAGAAAGAAAGAAAGAAAGAGGAGAAAAAAAAGAAAGAGGAGAAAAAAAAGAAAGAGGAGAAAAAAAAGAAAGAGGAGAAAAAAAAGAAAGAGGAGAAAAAAAAGAAAGAGGAGAAAAAAAAGAAAGAGGAGAAAAAAAAGAAAGAGGAGAAAAAAAAGAAAGAGGAGAAAAAAAAGAAAGAGGAGAAAAAAAAGAAAGAGGAGAAAAAAAAGAAAGAGGAGAAAAAAAAGAAAGAGGAGAAAAAAAAGAAAGAGGAGAAAAAAAAGAAAGAGGAGAAAAAAAAGAAAGAGGAGAAAAAAAAGAAAGAGGAGAAAAAAAAGAAAGAGGAGAAAAAAAAGAAAGAGGAGAAAAAAAAGAAAGAGGAGAAAAAAAAGAAAGAGGAGAAAAAAAAGAAAGAGGAGAAAAAAAAGAAAGAGGAGAAAAAAAAGAAAGAGGAGAAAAAAAAGAAAGAGGAGAAAAAAAAGAAAGAGGAGAAAAAAAAGAAAGAGGAGAAAAAAAAGAAAGAGGAGAAAAAAAAGAAAGAGGAGAAAAAAAAGAAAGAGGAGAAAAAAAAGAAAGAGGAGAAAAAAAAGAAAGAGGAGAAAAAAAAGAAAGAGGAGAAAAAAAAGAAAGAGGAGAAAAAAAAGAAAGAGGAGAAAAAAAAGAAAGAGGAGAAAAAAAAGAAAGAGGAGAAAAAAAAGAAAGAGGAGAAAAAAAAGAAAGAGGAGAAAAAAAAGAAAGAGGAGAAAAAAAAGAAAGAGGAGAAAAAAAAGAAAGAGGAGAAAAAAAAGAAAGAGGAGAAAAAAAAGAAAGAGGAGAAAAAAAAGAAAGAGGAGAAAAAAAAGAAAGAGGAGAAAAAAAAGAAAGAGGAGAAAAAAAAGAAAGAGGAGAAAAAAAAGAAAGAGGAGAAAAAAAAGAAAGAGGAGAAAAAAAAGAAAGAGGAGAAAAAAAAGAAAGAGGAGAAAAAAAAGAAAGAGGAGAAAAAAAAGAAAGAGGAGAAAAAAAAGAAAGAGGAGAAAAAAAAGAAAGAGGAGAAAAAAAAGAAAGAGGAGAAAAAAAAGAAAGAGGAGAAAAAAAAGAAAGAGGAGAAAAAAAAGAAAGAGGAGAAAAAAAAGAAAGAGGAGAAAAAAAAGAAAGAGGAGAAAAAAAAGAAAGAGGAGAAAAAAAAGAAAGAGGAGAAAAAAAAGAAAGAGGAGAAAAAAAAGAAAGAGGAGAAAAAAAAGAAAGAGGAGAAAAAAAAGAAAGAGGAGAAAAAAAAGAAAGAGGAGAAAAAAAAGAAAGAGGAGAAAAAAAAGAAAGAGGAGAAAAAAAAGAAAGAGGAGAAAAAAAAGAAAGAGGAGAAAAAAAAGAAAGAGGAGAAAAAAAAGAAAGAGGAGAAAAAAAAGAAAGAGGAGAAAAAAAAGAAAGAGGAGAAAAAAAAGAAAGAGGAGAAAAAAAAGAAAGAGGAGAAAAAAAAGAAAGAGGAGAAAAAAAAGAAAGAGGAAAAAAAAAAGAAAGAGGAGAAAAAAAAGAAAGAGGAGAAAAAAAAGAAAGAGGAGAAAAAAAAGAAAGAGGAGAAAAAAAAGAAAGAGGAGAAAAAAAAGAAAGAGGAGAAAAAAAAGAAAGAGGAGAAAAAAAAGAAAGAGGAGAAAAAAAGAAAGAGGAGAAAAAAAGAAAGAGGAGAAAAAAAGAAAGAGGAGAAAAAAGAAAGAGGAGAAAAAAGAAAGAGGAGAAAAAAGAAAGAGGAGAAAAAAGAAAGAGGAGAAAAAAGAAAGAGGAGAAAAAAGAAAGAGGAGAAAAAAGAAAGAGGAGAAAAAAGAAAGAGGAGAAAAAAGAAAGAGGAGAAAAAAGAAAGAGGAGAAAAAAGAAAGAGGAGAAAAAGAAAGAAAGGAGGGAAAAGGAGGAAAAAGGAAGGAACGAACCAGCCAAAATCATTAGTTTACAAAATTGTGAAAAAAAGTGGCAAACTAAAATGAAAACACATTCAGTCTTTGGAACAATGATTTAATTTAAAATTATACAGTTTCATGACAAAATATATAACTTCTGTAAACAAGTCTTGATTACAATACAAGGCATTTGAGGAGTAAAGAATACTTTTCCAGAACAGAAAAAAAAATTACACAAGAAGAACACGTAGAAAATAAAATGTTTCTTTTGCATCATACCTTTTTACAGAAAAAAAAAATTATATCTCAATAATCTCCCTTCTGCGATCACATGTATATTTTTACAAGAATATAGAGATTGTAGGTGAACCCAGAATTAGGGAACTGTAATGGGCTCTTAAAGCACCCTAATGGGCACTTAAGGTACCGTAATGGGCTCCTTAAATCACCCAACCCACATCAGTTTGTACAAAGATCTGTCACTGAAGACAACACTACATTGTGCAACTAGATAAACACATAGTTCCAGTTAAAGCTAAAGAATCTCTTTATTGACCTGTGGTCTGAGCCGCACCGACACAGCCACAACCCTGTGTCACCGAGAATTAAATACACAACAGCGGCTGGTAAGTAAAACTACAAGTCCCAATATACCTTGCCAAGCATAGCGTCATCAGAAAAAGGATGGGTATAGACTGGCCATGCTGGGACTTGTATTACAAGCTTAATCTAAAACTCGAGCTGTCAATTTTAGTCCAAGTTGACTATTTAAGTATCGAAGCTAGAGGGTCAGCATGCCAACCAGGTAACCATTTCAGAAAGAGAGTTAAGCCGTGGCAACCTTTACATTTCCCTATGACTGGTGTTCTTCAAAAATTAAGATCAGTCACCCACCCCATTTATGTCAATTTCCTGATGTTACCAGAAGGTTGGGCTTTTTTAAACCATCTTGAAGTCCCGGCTGGTATTTCTACTACACTCACCAGAATTCTATGGAATTCCCCCACCCAATGTACATAAAGAAAGAGCCAAGATATCCAAGTCATTCACTTTGAAATATAAAAATGCATCTATATACAGATAAACCTCAAAAACTCAAACAACTTGTAGTATACGTGTCCTACATAAGGACATCTTAACACCAAGTCATAGCATGACGTTGGCATGATACAAGTCATAGCATGACGTTGGCATGATACAAGTCATAGCATGACGTTGGCATGATACAAGTCATAGCATGACGTTGGCATGATACAAGTCATAGCATGACGTTGGCATGATACAAGTCATAGCATGACGTTGGCATGATACAAGTCATAGCATGACGTTGGCATGATACAAGTCATAGCATGACGTTGGCATGATACAAGTCATAGCATGACGTTGGCATGATACAAGTCATAGCATGACGTTGGCATGATACAAGTCATAGCATGACGTTGGCATGATACAAGTCATAGCATGACGTTGGCATGATACTTTCGGATATTCCTATTTATATGACAAAATAAATTCTGGAAAATATATAGATAAATAAATCATTGGGGCTGTTCGCCCTTAGTCGCGGTTATTACTTATTTCCTTAAAGCGCTGGATAAAAAAAAAAGTAATCTCACAGACGGTTTCTTAACCAGAGAACGCACAGTCCTAGTAGTGTCCCGGGGGTCACGGGTGGATTAGGATCTTTCCTACCTGGAGAATGCATGGGTGGTATCTAAGAGGTCAAGATGGACCAAGATATTTCAAGGTCAAGGATGTTCTAGTTTAACCCTTAAGAATACACGGGTTGGGGGTTTCTGAGAGATGAGGTAATGGAATTGGACCTTTCTTCCTCGGAGTAGTGTCCGAGAGGTCAGGGATGGACTAGGATTTTTTTTCGGAGAATGTACAGCCTGGGTGGGAGATGAGAGGTCACGGACAATCTTGAATCTTAAGCCTCATACACACGATCCCATTTTCCGCAGACAAAGCGCCAGACTTTTGTCTGAAGGGCTTGGGCCAGGAACTTGTCTTGCATACACATGGCACACAATTGTCGGCCACCAAACAGGAACGTAGTGACGTACTACGTCGTTTTTCCAGCTTTTGAGCGCCACCCTTTGGGCACCTTCTGCTAATGTCATGTTTGGTGACCATCGATTCTGAGAATGCGCGTTTGTACGTTGGACTTTTGTCGGATGGACTTGCGTACACGCGATCGGAAAACCTGACAACAGACCGCTGTCCGCAAAAAATGTATAAGTCTGCCATCCAACATTTGTCGGCGGAAAATCTGACAGTTGTCTGATGGAGCGTACAAAACGGTCTAAGCAGCCTGTCACACAATTCCCGTCGGAAAATCCAATCGTGAGTATGAGGCTTAAGAGGTTAAGTGGTTTCCAAGGGGTCAGAGATGGACAAGGAAATGTTCCTACCTGGAGACTGTTCGGCCTGGGTGGCATCTGTCACTAGGGTCTTCCTTTGAGGAATGCATGGCCTGGGTGGTGTCGGGGGTTTTTGGATGGACTAAGAACTTTCCTCCCTGGAGAATGAACAGCCAGGGTGAGGTCAGGGGTCTTGCATAGACAAGGTGGAGAATGCACAACTAGGGCGGTGTCAAGGGACTTGGATGGACTAGGACCTTTCCTCCCTGTTGAATGCACAACTAGGGTGGTGTCAAGGGACTTGGATGGACTAGGACCTTTGCTCCCTGTTGAATGCACAACTAGGGTGGTGTCAAGGGACTTGGATGGACTAGGACCTTTGCTCCCTGGAGAATGTACAACTAGGATGGTGTCAGGGAACTTGGACCTTTCCTCCCTAGAGCATGCACAGCCTAGGTGGCGTCATATGTCTGGGATGGACTAGGACCTTTCCTCCCTGGAGAATGCACAGCCTAGGTGGCGTTGTTTGTCTTGGATGGACTAGGACCCTGGAGAATGCACGGCCTGGATGGTGTCATAGGTCTTCGATAGACTAGGACCTTCACTCCTTGGAGGATACACAGCCAGGATAGTGTTGAGGGTTGTGGATGGAATAATACCTTTCCTCCCTGGGGAATGCACAGCCAGGGTGGTGTCAGGGGTCTTGGATGGACTAAGATCTTTCCTCCCTGGGGAATGCACGGCCAGGGTGGTGTCAGGGGTCTTGGATGGACCAAGATCTTTCCTCCCTGGGGAATGCACGGCCAGGGTGGTGTCAGGGGTCTTGGATGGACTAAGATCTTTCCTCCCTGGGGAATGCACAGCCAGGGTGGTGTCAGGGGTCTTGGATGGACTAAGATCTTTCCTCCCTGGGGAATGCACGGCCAGGGTGGTGTCAGGGGTCTTGGATGGACCAAGATCTTTCCTCCCTGGGGAATGCACGGCCAGGGTGGTGTCAGGGGTCTTGGATGGACTAAGATCTTTCCTCCCTGGGGAATGCACGGCCAGGGTGGTGTCAGGGGTCTTGGATGGACCAAGATCTTTCCTCCCTGGGGAATGCACGGCCAGGGTGGTGTCAGGGGTCTTGGATGGACTAAGATCTTTCCTCCCTGGGGAATGCACGGCCTAGTAGGCGTCATAGGTTTTGGATGGACTAGGACCTTTACGCCCTTGAGAATGCATGGCTAGGGTGGCGTCAGAGGTTAGGATAGACTAGGACCTAGAATCTTTACCCAATCTGATCATAACCAGCTGAACCAGGAAAAACTGGCAACAGAGAAACTGGTAAAAGTTAAAATTTGTGGGCACCCCTCCCAAAAACAAAAATCAATACGCAGGCTAGAAAACCTCACATCGCACCTGAAAAGTCTGAGCAATCCTTACACAACCCAATAAGTGACACCTGACCGGCATCGGTGCCCCAAACAGACCATCTCCTCAGATCCACCACAAACTGGCACCTGGAGAACTCCTCACATGCCGCCATTAAATCCCGTATGCCATGTGCTTGTCTGCGGTTCTGTGATGTTTACTATAATAATGAGGATACTAATGTCAGGCGGCCCCATAGAGAGGAGTTATATTCTCACCCCGAAGCGGGTGTGGCCTGATGTTTGGCAGAGCTCCGAGCCAGCTGGGAAAAACGAACGTTAATGACTCACCGCCGGGGGACTTCTGGCGACCACATTCATTCACAAAGCTGCAGCATATAAATCTGGTGCCAACAGCCAGGCACAGCGTGCCACCTCATTTAAAGTAAAACTCCAGCTTTGCATTAAAAAATAAAATTATATATATATATATATATATATATATATATATATATATATATATATAAAATATCTCTTCAAATCTGGCTACAGGGTTTATAAAAAAGTATTCACATCCGAGGAAGAATTCATGTTTGATTGTCATAGTGTACAAGGGAGATAAGTGGGGCTATAAAAGCCACCTAAAATAGGAATTCTGAGTCACCAGCATAAAAGTGACGTATTTTATTATTATCACCGAGAAACGATTACCAAGGAAGAAAAAAAAAAAAAAAAAAAGGGGGGGGGGGGGGGAAGAACGGAAAAGAAGACGCTAAAAAAAAATAAAAAAATAAGGAAAAAGAAGACCCATTCCTGGCACCTGAGCAGGCACACTGCTAAGGACCCCAGCCATGCTGGACCCATTCCTGGCACATTACCAAGGACCTTAGCCACACTGCCCATGCTAGACCCATTTCTGGCACCTGAGCAGGCACATTGCTAAGGACCGCAGCCATGCTGGACCCATTCCCGACACCTGAACAGGCACATTTCCAAGAACCCCAGCCACACTGCCAATACTAAACCCATTCCTGGCACCTGAGCAGGCACATTGCCAAAGGACCCCAGGCACACTGCGCATGCTCGCCCTATGCCCGACACCTAAGCAGGTACATTGCTATGGTCACCAGACTTGCTGCACATGCTTGTCCCATGCCTGGTACCTGAGCAGGCACATTGCCAAAGGACCCCAGGCACACTGCTCATGCTCACCCTATGCCCAACACCTAAGCAGGTACATTGCTATGGTCACCAGACTTACTGCACATGCTTGCCCCATGCCCGACATCTAAACAGGGATTTTGCTAGGGGCCCCGGCCACACTACGCATACTTGCACCATGACAGGCACCTGAGCAGGCTGACTACAAAAAGGACACAGCCACACCGCACTGGCATGGCACGCAAATTAAGAAAAACACACAACTTGGGGAAAAAACTAAAAATAAGAAAGAAAAAAAACAAAAAAAAACAAAACACACACACGACTTTATGGGATACGTGGAAACTGTGAATGCCTGGAATTGATTGGTGTTTGGTCCAGCAACCAATGACAAGTCCTTTCAAAAAAGTTTTCCTCTTAAAACAAAAATCACAAAACAAAAAGAAACACACTAAGAAAGAAAAAAACCCCCACAAAAAAACAAAAAAAAACCCACACACAATTCAGCTTTGACAGTTGCTTCACACTCTAAGACAACGCTCGATCTCGTCCTCGCAGCAGGTCACGCTCTGCTAAGCACACATTTTCACAGAGGAAATGAAACCCGCAGACACGCCAAGCCTGAAATTTGCAATTTAAATAAGTGGATCCTCATGTAAAAGAGACTGTAACCTGAGGATAGAAAGACAAAACCAAAAAGTTCTTCTTCACGACCGCCATTTCCAAGATCATACCAGATACCACCCTGGCCTATAAAAAAGTACCAATAATCGATCAACCAAGAAAAGATACATTCGATCGTTTCACCCCCATTCACTCCTGAGCAATGTGCTGCGTGTATCTCAATGTGCGACAAACGCCCAACATGAAGATTCCGATCGTATTCACTGGTGCCCCGTCACGCCCGAGCGTCACACCTGCTGCATGTTACAGGAAAAAGTCATTGTTTTTTTTTTTTGGGCAGAAACAGGTGTTTTTTGGCCCCATAGACTTGAATAGGCCGACACACAACTCAACGGCCTATTCAACTCAAAATGAACTGCACTGCAGCACACCATCACAGGTAGAGTGTGGTACCTCACGTTGCAATAATTGCACATGGTAAGGTGCGCATTCCCACAGCATGATAATGTAAATATGGCGCAATGGGAGTGCTTGAAAACGCACAACAAAAGCAGTTTAGTCTTTTTATGTTTGCACCCAACAATGGAGGTCTCAGGAGCTTCCATGCTGGATGTGGAGACTTTCATCTGCCTGAAAACACACAAAAACCTGGATGGCCCTCAGTGATGCCCATTACAAGAACCTTAAGGTCCCCCGACATGCCCATTACAAGAACCTTAAGGACCCCAGTGATGCCCATTACAAGAACCCCCAACATACCCATTACAAGAACCCTTACGACCCCCAGTGATGCCCATTACGAGCACCTCTATGACCCCAGTGATGCCCATTACAAGAACCCTTACGACCCCCCCATGATGCCCATTACGAGAACCTCTACGACCCCCAGTGATGCCCAATACGAGCACCTCTATGACCCCAGTGATGCCCAATACGAGCACCTCTATGACCCCAGTGATGCCCATTACAGGAACCCTTACGACCCCCAGTGATGACCATTACGAGAACCTCTATGACCCCAGTGGTGCCCATTACGAGAACCTCTATGACTCCAGTGGTGCCCATTACGAGAACCTCTACGACCCCAGTGGTGCACATTACGAGAACCTCTACGACCCCAGTGGTGCCCATTACAAACACATCTGACCCCAGTGATGCCCATTAGAAGAACCTCTACGACCCCAGTAATGCCCATTATGAGAACCTCTACCACCCCCAGTGATGCCCATTACGAGAACCTCTACGACCCCCAGTGGTGCCCATTACGAGAACCTCTACGACCCCCAGTGGTGCCCATTACGAGAACCTCTACGACCCCCAGTGGTGCCCATTACGAGAACCTCTACGACCCCAGTGATGCCCATTACTAGGGCCGAAACAAATAATCGATTACAAATTTTCATAATCGATTAATCGGCCAGTAACATATTGGGGTTAAAAAAAATTAGCCCTTTATAGTACAAAAAAGCAAATCGCTACTGTAAATATCACTTTCACTGTCCCACAGTAAAAAAAAAAAATTAACCCCTTACAGTAGCGATTATTTGCCCCTTTTGTGCTTATTTTTGTTTTTTTTTAACCCCCATTATGTTACTAAAACTCTCAGGCCAGGGTCACACCTCTGTGTTTTTTGGTGCTTTTTGCAGAAACACACTACAGTTCATTTACATGTTTTCCTATGGGACACGTTCACATCCATGATTTTTTTTTTTTTTTCAGCTGCTGCGTATTTGGAAAGGGCGAGGACTTTTTAATGCAAAACGGTGTTATTTCGTTTTTTTGGATCAATATACTTTAATGGAGAAGCTGCAGAAAAGCATGTAATGTGTTTTTGCGGCAATTTGTGTTTTGTAATCTGCCCAACAACAAATTGGCCCAAATTTTTTTTTTAAATGCAATTTTTTTTTTTTTTTAAGGCTATTATCCGATTAATCGAAACAATCGGCCAACTAATCGATTATGAAAATAATCGTTAGTTGCAGCCCTACTTACGACCCCCAGTGATGCCCATTTCGAGCACCTCTATGACCCCAGTGATGCCCATTACAAGAACCCTTACGACCCCCCGTGATGCCCATTACGAGAACCTCTATGACCCCAGTGATGCCCATTACAAGAACCCTTACGACCCCCCGTGATGCCCATTACGAGAACCTCTATGACCCCAGTTGTGCCCATTACAAACACATCTGACCCCAGTGATGCCCATTAGAAGAACCTCTACGACCCCAGTAATGCCCATTTCTATACTTCAATGGAGAAGCTGCAGAAAAGCATGTAATGTGTTTTTGCGGCAATTCGTGTTTTGTAATCTGCCCAACAACAAATTGGCCCAAAAAAAAAAAAAGCATTTTTTTTTTTTTTAAGGCTATTATCCGATTAATCTAAACAATAAATCGGCCAACTAATCGATTATGAAAATAATCGTTAGTTGCAGCACTACTCATAACAAACAACTCTACGACCCCCAGTAATGTCCATTACAAGAACCGCTAAAGCCCGACAAACCTATTTCAGTTCACATGAAAACAATCACATTTATACGGGCTGAAATGTTGGACCATAATCTTAGACCCCCATACACACTATTAGATTTTCTGTCTTGAGATTTACCAAAACCATATAATATGGAGGTCAAACCTTAAAGTAGGATTTTTTTTTTTTTTCCTTTAAAATAACAAACATGTTATACTTCCCTCCACTGTGCAGTTCGTTTTGCACAGAGTGTCCCCGATCTTCTGAGGTCCCTTGGCGGCTGTCTCTGGTTCTCCCCGCAAGTACTGACCACAGTCATGCGAGAGAGCTTGCATGGTGGTCAGTAATTGCGGGCGCGCTCCCGTGACACAGCGAGCGGCCATAGCCGCTCACTGTATCACTCGGCCCGCCGCGTCACTGGATGTGATTGACAGCAGCGCCAGCCAGAGGCTGCGCTGCCCTCAATCCATCCACTCTAGCCAATCAGCGGCCAGGCTGAGCGGCGAAGAGGATCTCGGGACTTTAGAGGGGTCAGGTAAGTATAAGTGGGGCTCGGGGAGGGGGGGGGGGGCGGCAGTATCAGATGTTTTTTCACCTTAATGCATAGATTGCATTAAGGAGAAAAAAAACATTTTCCTTTGAAACTCCTTTAAGAATTTCAACTTGTATGCAATCAGGCCGGCCCTTTCACTACATGGTTTTGGTAAATCTGAAGACAAAAATCTATAGAAGATCTAATAGTGTGTATGGGGGGGGGCTTTTAGATTTGTTCAAGAATAGATGATTAGCAGGGCTTGGAGACGATTGGATATTATTGTATCCATGAGCAAAGCGATCATTACGTATCAATAAAACGTGATTGGTTGAATGATGCGAACAGAAATACAATGTATCTCCTCGCGGTGGATATCCGATGGATTGTGATCTCCGGTATGTTGGGGGATACAATACACGACCACCATGAAGTACAGAGCAGTACATTTAGGAAGCGATAATCCTGAACAATGGCAGGAAGGAGGCCGGAGAGAAGGAATTCCTTCCAATCTTTCCATCTCGTTTTCACTTCTCCTCTGTCCCGACGAAACACGCCGGGCCGCATTCTGACATCGAACATTTGCACAGGAATCATCCTTAGGATGTTATCTAGGGACCGGTGTAGCTCACCGATGTCACCCAATGTCATACTGTGCAGGAAATTAACCACTTCAGCCCCGGACCATTTGGCTGGCCAAAGATCGGGCCAGTTTTTGCGATTCCGCACTGCGTCGCTTTAACTGACAATTGCGCGGTCGTGCGACGTGGCTCCCAAACAAACGCCTTTTTTCCCCTCCACAAATAGAGATTTCTTTTGGTGGTATTTGATCACCTCTGCGGTTTTTATATTTTGCGCTATAAACAAAAATAGAGCGACAATTTTGAAAAAAAATATTGCAATTTTTTACTTTTTGCTATAATAAATATCCCCCAAAAATATATAAAAATAATTTGTTTTCATCAGTTTAGGGCGATACGTATTCTTCTACATATTTTTGGTAAAAAAAAAAAACCAACAACGCAATAAGCGTTTATCGATTGGTTTGTGCAAAAGTTATAGCGTCTATAACAGTGTTTCTCAACTCCAGTCCTCAGGGCGCACCAACAGGTCATGTTTTCAGGATTTCCCTCAGATGAAACGGCTGTGGTAATTACTAAGGCAGTGAAACTGATCAAATCACCTGTGCAAAATAATGGAAATCCTGAAGACAAGACCTGTTGGTGCGCCTTGAGGACTGGAGTTGAGAAACACTGGTCTATAAAATAGGAGATAGTTTTATGGCATTAATTTTTTTTTTTTTTTTTTACTAGTAATGGCGGTGATCAGCGATTTTAATCGTGACTGCGACATTATGGCGGACACATCGGACACTTTTGACGCCATTTTGGGACCATTGTCATTTATACAGCGATCAGTGCTATAAAAATGCACTGATTACTGTAAAAAATTACACTGACAGTGAAGGGGGTTAACCTGTAGGGGGCGCTGAAGGGGTCAAGTGTGTCCTAAGGAGAGATTCTAACCATTAGGGGGCGTGGCTATGAGTGACACGTCACTGATCGCTGCTCCTGATGACAGACGATCGGGGACATGTCACTAGGCAGAACGGGGAGAAGTTGTGTTTACAATGACATCTCCCTGTACTTCGGCTCTGTGACCCGATCACAAGGAGAGAGCGCAAAGCTGTGGGAGGGGCCAGCAGGCTCCACCCACTAGAGGCTGCTTGTAGAAAACTACAGGAGGGGGCAGAGACAAGACCAGTGACCCTGCATAAGGTGAGAGGGAGAGAGAGGCCCAGCAGGCTCCACCCACTAGACTGTTTGTAAAAAAAACACAAGAAGGGGCGGAAACAAGACCAGTTACCCTGCATAAGGAGAGAGAGCAAAGCTGTGGGAGGGGCCCAGCAGGCTCCACCCACTATAGGCTGCTTGTAGAAAACTACAGGAGGGGGCGGAGACAAGACCAGTCATCTTGCTTAACCACTTAAGCCCCGGACCAATATGCTGGCTAAAGACCCAAGGGGTTTTTACAGTTCGGGACTGCGTCGCTTTAACAGACAATTGCGCGGTCGTGCGACGTGGCTTCCAAACAAATTGGCGTCCTTTTTTTCCCCCACAAATAGAGCTTTCTTTTGGTGGTATTTGATCACCTCTGCGGTTTTTATTTTTTGCGCTATAAACAAAAATAGAGCGACAATTTTGAGAAAAATTCAATATTTTTTACTTTTTGCTATAATAAATATCCCCCAAAAACATATATATATATAAAAAAAAAAAATTTCCTCAGTTTAGGCCGATACGTGTTCTTCTACCTATTTTTGGTAAAAAAAAAAAAAAATAAAAAAAAAAAAAAAAAATCGCAATAAGCGTTTATCGGTTGGTTTGCGCTAAATTTATAGCGTTTACAAAATAGGGGATAGTTTTATTGCATTTTTATAAAAAAAATTTTTTACTACTATTGGCGGCGATCAGCGATTTTTTTCATGACTGCGACATTATGGCGGACACTTCGGACAATTTTGACACATTTTTGGGACCATTGTCATTTTCACAGCAAAAAATGCATTTAAATTGCATTGTTTATTGTGAAAATGACAGTTGCAGTTTGGGAGTTAACCAAAGGGGGCGCTGTAGGAGTTAGGGTTCACCTAGTGTGTGTTTACAACTGTAGGGGGGTGTGGCTGTAGGTCTGACGTCATCGATCGAGTCTCCCTATAAAAGGGATCACTCGATCGATGCGCCGCCATAGTGAAGCACGGGGAAGCCGTGTTTACATACGGCTCTCCCCGTTCTTCAGCTCCGGGGAGCGATCGCGAGGGGGCGGCTATAAACGAATAGCCGCGCCCTCGTCCCGGATCGCTCCCCGCGGGAACCCGACCACCGCATGTAGCGGGGGGGGGGTCCCGATTGGACCCCCCACCCGCTAGAAGGCAGGGACGTACAGGTACGCCAATGTGCCTGTACGTGCCATTCTGCCGACGTATATATACATGCGGCGGTCGGGAAGTGGTTCCCATTGATCTGGAATAGGTCGCTTTATTGCAGTGTCCTTGGTAATACATGCCAAAAAAAAAATACAAGTTAAGCTGTGCGTCATGTCAAGGCAACCCATCTTTTTTTGCACAATTTCTAGCAGTGCACAGCAGGTTACGCATCACGACGAGTTGGCCTGTTGGCACGGTACCATTCAGAATACATGTACGCCGCGTGCATTACCACAAAACAATAGGGTGCCTGGACCGTGACACTATGGGGGTGGATTTATTAAAAGGCAAATAGACTGCGCACTCTGCAAGTACAGTCGCTCCAGAGCTTAGTAATTGAGGTAAAGCTTCACTTTGCAAAAAATAAAAAAAAAATAAAAAAAATACAACATGCAAGAATAAAATAAAAAATATGTTTTTTTTTGCTTGCACATGATTGGATGAATGAAGTCAGCAGAGCTTCTCCTCATTTACTAAGCCCCGGAACTAGCTGCACTTTGCAGAGCGCGCAGTCTATTTGCCATAAGTAAATCCACCCCAATGAAAAATTACAACCTCGGCTGTCTCCAGAATGACTCAGGAATGCGTTTTACGGGAAATAAATCTGCGAGGAGAACACTGAACTTTGTCACACAAAAAAAAAAAAACGTTGAACGTGTCCCCGGCCGCAAAGGTCACCTTCCCAGGTAGACGCAGCTGTCTGCGCCGGGCGGATTAGGAGATTAAATTTGGAGGTCGGAGCTTCTATTCTGAACGACCAGACAGGCTCTCGACACCCCCTCACCCACCCGGGTCACAAAACTAAAAACAGACAGATCACAAATACGAACAATTTCACAGAGATCCAAAAAGAAAGGGGGGAAAACAAGGGAAAAAAGGGGAAGAAAAAGGAGGCAAAAAAAATAAAAAAAAGGGAAGAAAAAAATAAAATAAAAAGGAGGCAAAAAGGGAAGAAATAAAAAAAAAAAAAAAAAGAGGCAAAAGGGAAGAAAAAAAAGGAGGCAAAAGGGAAGAAAAAAAAAGGAGGCAAAAGGGAAGAAAAAAAAAAGGAGGCAAAAGGGAAGAAAAAAAAAGGAGGGGAAAAGGAAGAGAAAATTCTATGGAAACAGAAAAGCTGACCGAAACGAGATCCCAGCGACCGCCAATAGCCCTCATTTTGCAAAACTACTAAAATGTCCTAATTGTCTAAAGAATTACAATATTTAAAAAAAATAAAAACAACCACACAAAAAAGGCGGAAAGAGCTCTGAGAGATCGACAAATAAAATAAAAAAATTAAATTCTACGTATACAATTCCCCCATATGCAGATCAATGTACAAAGAGCTAGCAGAAATATATATATTTTTTTTTTACCAAAAACAGTAAAGAGGGGTTCGGCAATCGCACATTGAGCTTTGCCTTATTGCATAAGCCCCCAAAAAAACAATGGCAGGTCATAATATTCATACAAAGCTGGAGACAGCGGCGAATGATCGTTTAATAAACATTGTCGGCTTTGGTCACATGAGAAAAAAAAAGGGAAACAAAAAAAAGAAAGGAAATTAATAAAATAATAATTAAAAAAAAAATAAAAAAAAAACAAACACACCTCACACACATCATAATATATGGCAAAGCCAGATTGGCAATGAGTGCCGGTATGGTACAAAGAAATCTTTGTTGCATTAGGCACCATTACATGTGGCATATAAGGCATGACTAGATTGGCGATGGGTGCCCATATGATACCATGATAGCTGCAGAGACATCATAAGGTATGGCACTGCCATACTATTAATAGGTGCCCATATGGCACAATGACATCATAGTTGCATAGACACGGTAATATATGGCTAGGCCACACTGGCAACACAAGCCCATATGGTACAACGATATCTTCAATTTATTAGGCACAATTATATAGGGCACACAAGACACCACCAGATTGGCAACGAGTGACAGATAACATCCTAATTCTATAGACACTAAAACATAAGGCAGCACCAGATTGTACCATATGGGCACCCATTGCCAATCTAGTTGTGCCTTATGCAATGAAGATATCTTTGTACCATACGGACACTCACCAAAGATATCTTTGTTGCATTAGGTACCATTACAGATGGCATATAAAAAGGCACAACTAGATTGGTAAGGAGTGCCCAAATGATACCATGGTAGCTGCACAGACATCATAACGTGAGGCAGAGCCGTTATGTTAATGGTTGCCCATATGGAACAATGATATCTTCGTTGCATAGGCACCCCAATATATGGCAGAGCCAGACTGGCAACAGGTGCCCATTTGGAACAACGACATCATAGTTGCATAGACACCATAATACAAGGCAAAGCCAGACTGGCGACGCAAGACCATAGAGTACAATGATATCTTAGAGGCACCATTACATATGGCATATAAGACACCACCAGATTGGCAAGGAGTGGCAAAATGTTACAGATGACATCCTAACTGTATAGTCACTAGACCATATGGCAGCACCAGATTGGTGATGAGTGCCCATATGGTACAAAGGAATCTTTGTTGCATTAGGCACCATTACATATGGCATATAGGGCATAACTAGATAGGCAATGAGCGCACATATGGTACCATGATAGCTGCACAGACACCATAAGGTATGGCACTGCCAGACTATAAATTGGTGCCCATATGAAACAAGGATATGTTAATCTCATAGACAACATTATAGCAAAGCCAGATTGGCAACGAGTGCCCATATGGTACAATGACATCTTTGTTGCATAGGCACCATTACATATGGCATATAAGGCACAACTAGATTGGCAATGAGTGCCCATATAATACGGATGACATCTTAGTTACATAGACAGAACGTATAGTAGTGCCAGACTGGCAATGGGTGCCCATATGGAACAAGGATACGTTTGTTGCATAGGCACCATTATATATGTCAGAGCCAGACTGGCAATGGGTGCCCATATGGTACAATGACATCTTTGTTGCATAGGCAGTTAGGCACCATTACATATGGCATATAAGGCACAACTAGATTGGCAATCAGTGCCCATATAATACGGATGACATCTTAGTTGCATAGACAGAACGTATGGGAGTGTCAGACTGGCAATGGGTGCCCATATGGAACAATGACATAGTTGGATAAATAGGCTCCATTACATATGGCATAAAAGGCACAACCAGACTGATGTCATTGTTCCATATGGGCACCCATTGCCAGTCTGGCTCTGACATATATTATGGTGCCTATGCAACAGACTGGCAATGGGTGCCCATATGGAACAATGACATAGTTGGATAAATAGGCACCATTACATATGGCATAAAAGGCACAACCAGACTGATGTCATTGTACCATATGGGCACCCATTGCCAGTCTGGCTCTGACATATATTATGGTGCCTATGCAACAAAAAGGTATGCTTGTTCCATATGGGCTCCAATTGCCAGTCTGGTTGTGCCTTATATACCATATGTAATGGTGCCCATTTATCCAACTATGGTGCCTTATATACCATATGTAATGGTGCCCATTTATCCAACTATGATGTCATTTTTCCATATGGGCACCCATTGCCATAGTTGGATAAATAGGCACCATTGCATATGGTATATAAGGCACCATAGTTGGATAAATGGGCACCATTGCATATGGCATATAAGACACAACCAGACTGGCAATAAGCTACCACATGGTACAGTGACACCATAGTTACACAGACACCCGTACATATGGCAGAACAAGATTGGCAATGAGTGCCCATAGGAGATAGTTGTTGCATAGGCACCATTACATATGGCATATAAGGCCCGACCAGAGACTATAAAGTATGATGACGTCATAGTTGCACAGGCACCACAACGTATGCTAGAGCCAGTAAGGCAATGGGTGCCCATGTGGAACAATGACATCATAGTTGCATAGACGCCATAATAAATGGCAGAACCAGCTTGGCAATGAGATCTTTGTTGCATAGGCACCGTTACATATGGCACTACCAGATTGGCAAAGACTAGGGGGCTGCACTGCCCGATCAAGGCCCCTCTGTAAAGTGCGGTCCAAACTCTAACCTTAGAGAGTCTCCATATATTGCATTGGATAAATAGGCACCATTACATATCGGGCACAACCACATTGGCAGCGAGGGCACATGTGGTACCATGAGATCTTAGCTGCATAGACACCATAATGTATGGTGCAGCCAAACTGGCAAGTGGTACAATAATCACTTGGTTGCCCAGGCACCATTACATATGGCATATAAGGCACCACCAAGTTGGCAGTGGGTGTCAGCATGGCAAGGGACACCCAACCAAAAGTACGGAGATTGAGGAACAAGAACGTCACACACACAACGTGGAAATCTTTGGTTAGCACAGAAAATCGGAGACTCGGCTCCCAGTCCGAAGCGCTCGTAAAGTCACAGATCAATGAGCAACTCCATAAATCACGCGGGGATAGACTTGGAACGAAGAAACAAGATTGTGCCCAAGGCAAAAAAAATTATAAAAAAAAAAAAAAGGCAAAAAAAAAAATTACAAAAATAAAATAAAAAAAATGCAGAAATGTTCTGTCCATTAAAAGGGCATCTTCATGTCCTGCCTGAGCAGCAAAAAGCAAAAAAAAAATTAAAAATTAAAAGAAAAATGCAGAAAACGTACAATTGGAAAAAAAAAAGTAAAAAAAATTGTAAAAGATAATAAAAAAGTTAGATAAAAAAAAAAAAAAAAAAAAAGTAAAAATACAAAATAAAAATAAAAGTTACAAAAAAGTTAAAAAGTAACAAGAAAAAAAGAAACAAAAAAGAAAAAAAAAGTAACAAAAAAAAGAAAAAAAAACGCAGAAACGTGTTCTGTCCCTTTAAGGCACCTTCATGGCGGTAACGTGCTCGGTGAGGTCACAGCAGCAACGCAAACTGAAGTCGGCTTTCCCCGCTTGCAGGAATTCCTGAGTAAACTTTATGACTTTGGTCGCAGTTCTGAAGGCTTTGGTGGCAGAGCTGGCTCTCTTCACAGCCTGGCGTAGCTCTGGCACAGCGCATGGTCCCTGATGTCCCCCCAGCCCCCGTTCTTCATGGGCGGCGGGTTGCGCACGTCCTGCTGCCTGGCGGTCACCTCCACGGTTTTGGGGAAGAGGCGGCCGCTCAGCTCGCGCACTTTCTCCCGCAGGGCCTGCGAGGCGGCGTCCATGTTGGCACAGGGGCCGGTGCGGGCGCACATCCCCCTTTCGTTGGGTTGGCCGGGGAGGTTGAGGACCCGCGGGAGGCGGGCGGACAGCACCTTGAGCGGGTGGGACAGGCAGGTGGCGGACACGTGCTGGAGGCTCCAGTCCCAGTTGTAGTCGTCGTAGGTGCAGAACTCGGCCAGGCAGCCCATCAGTTGGTAGTAGACCTCCCGGGAAATGGCGAGGGCGGAGCGGTGCTTGGGCGCCACAAAGCCACTAATCTCCAGCTGTTGGGGGTCGGGCATCGAGTCCGGGCTGGGTGCGCCCCCGAGGCTGAGCAAGTGGCACCCTTCCTCCTTGCACTGCTTCTGCATGAGTCTGAGGGCGTGCAGCCAATCCGGGAGCAGGTAGCTGCCCTCCTCCAGGAAAAGGGTGTAGCCGCTGTACCCGACCACCTCCCGCAGCGTCTGCCAGGTGAAGTGCAGCTTCCACCACCAGTGGTGCTTCTCCTGGGCGAAGGCCGCTTCCCGGTAGTGTCCGTGAGTGTCGGGGTAATCCGCGTTGGTGCAACCTTTCAATTTGGCGGTCTCTTTGGGCAGGTCCCTGGGGCAGTCGGCCGGGTCCGAGCCCGGGAACTCGTCCGGGTAGAAGGTGGCGCTGTACGGGAAGTAGATGGGCATCACCCGGCAGAAGTCTATGGCGTTCATGGCTTCGACGGCCTCGGCGCACGGCTTTTCCATGCTCAGCACCAGGAGGAGGCGGCCGGTTGCGCCCGGGCCAGCGGTCTGCAGCGACTCGGCCAGCAGCTTCAAGCGGGCGCCGGTCCCTGGCCCTCCGCGGACCTGTACCACCACCACCAGCTCGGGGCGCCCGTGGAACCGTTCGGCGTTGAAGATCGGTTGCCGGAGGTTGTTGCTGTAGGCCGCCAGCCGCATCTGAAGAGGGGAACCCCGGGGCAGCAGGAAGCCGGAGGGGTGGCGGGTCTCGACGGGCAGCGACGGCACCGGGAAGGGCAAGGCGGCCGGGTGGTCCTCGCTGGAGGAGGTGAGGAGGAGCCAGGCGCAGGCGGCCATTCCCAGGAAAAGCAGCAGGGCGGCGATCTTCTTCTTGTGTAGCGTCAACCGCATGGTGGAGAGGAACCCGGGGGGGTGCACCTTAATTGCCCTTTCTTGATCAGAGATCCCCCCACTTCATTCTACCCCCCTTATATTCTGCCCTGCCCCCATCTTCCTATCTATCCAAACTGCTCCTGATGCATAATAATTACCCCCCTTAGGTGACTGTCCCCTTTACAATACTAACTTCCCCCCCCTATACACCAAATCACCCACCTGGAAAATGACTGCCCCTATTCACCAGATCCCCCACCTTGGACTAACTGCTCCCTGTACACCAAATACCCCACCTGGGACTAAACTGCCCCCTATAAACCAAACCCCCCACCTGGGACTAACTGCCCCCCGTACACCAAATACCCCACCTTGGATTACCTGCCCCCCGTACACCAAATACCCCGCCTTGGACTAACTGCCCCCCGTACACCAAATACCCCGCCTTGGATTACCTGCCCCCCGTACACTAAAAATACCCTGCCTTGGATTAACTGCCCCCCCTATACACCAAGTACCCCCATCCCTGAGTTACTGCCCCTTTTTTACACTACGCAACACTCCTTGGAATAACTGCCCCCATTATACATTAAATAACCCACCCCTGATTTACTGCCCCCCCCCTCCCTAACTAATTGCCCCCCTACAATCCTGTCTGTCCCTATACTGAGTACACCTGGCTGACAATATCTGCCCCTCTCTATGACAAACACCCAACTCTTAAAGGAATTTCCCCCCCAACTCTATGTACCCCTGGCTGAGCCTACCTGCCCCCCTGTACACGGACCTCCTTTCCTGGGACGATCTCTGGCTCGGACTCTCCCCGTGTCTCCCCCGGGCCGGACACCTTCTAACTCCGGAGAACTTTAGCGAACTTTACCCAGCCACGGGCTCCATGACGTCACGCCCCCGACGACCAATGGGCGAGCGCTGACGAAGCACACAGCCTTTGGAAGCCGCCCACCTGGGCGTGTCCGCTGGGGGGGCCCTCCGCCAATGGCAGTAAGATCCTGGGGAGGTGTCAGGAGATCGGGCGGCCATGTTTGGTGAGGGCAGCTGTGCCAGGAGTGTGCTGGAGAGACAGAGAGGTGTCAGGGTGACGGGAGAGAGAAAGGTTCCACCTGTGCGTGGGGGGAGGGGAAGGCAAGGGGATTCCAGGTATGGAGGGGCTCCACCATACTTGGGGGATCAGCCAGGTGTAGGGAGGTTCCACCATATTTAGGGGGTTTTCCAGGGGGGGTTCCTTTATATTTGGGGGGGTCAGCCAGGGGTATGGGAGGTTCCACCATATTTAGGGAGTCAGCCAGGTGTAGGGAGGTTCCACCATATTTAGGGGGTTAGCCAGGTGTGTGTGGAGGGGAGTTCCTTTATATTTGTGGGGTCAGCCAGGTGTAGGGGGTGCCACCATATTTAGGGGGTCAGCCAGGTGTAGGGAGGTTACATCCTATTTGGGGGGGTCAGCCAGATGAAGAGGGGTTCCAATATATTTAGGAGGTTAGCCAGGTGTGTGTGTGGGGGGGGGGGTTCCTTTATATTTGGGGGGTCAGCCAGGTGTAGGGAGGTTACATCATTTTTGGGGGGTTAGCCAGGTGTGTATGGGGGGGGGGGTTCCTTTATATTTGGGGGGTCAGCCAGGTGCGTGAGGTTCCACCATATTTGGGGGGGGGAGGGGTTAGCCAGGTGTGAGTGTGTAGGTTCCTTTATATTTTGGGGGTCAGCCAGGTGTAGATAGGTTCCACCATATTTGGGGGGGTCAGCCAGGTGTAGGGAGGTTACATCATATTTGGGGGGGTCAGCCAGGTGTAGGGAGGTTACATCATATTTGGGGGGGTCAGCCAGGTGTAGGGAGGTTACATCCTATTTGGGGGGGTCAGCCAGATGAAGAGGGGTTCCAATATATTTAGGAGGTTAGCCAGGTGTGTGTGTGGGGGGGGGTCTCCTTTATATTTGGGGGGTCAGCCAGGTGTAGGGAGGTTACATCATTTTTGGGGGGTTAGCCAGGTGTGTATGGGGGGGGGGTTCCTTTATATTTGGGGGGTCAGCCAGGTGCGTGAGGTTCCACCATATTTGGGGGGGGAGGGGTTAGCCAGGTGTGAGTGTGTAGGTTCCTTTATATTTTGGGGGTCAGCCAGGTGTAGATAGGTTCCACCATATTTGGGGGGGTCAGCCAGGTGTAGGGAGGTTACATCATATTTGGGGGGGTCAGCCAGGTGTAGGGAGGTTACATCATATTTGGGGGGGTCAGCCAGGTGTAGGGAGGTTACATCATATTTGGGGGGGTCAGCCAGGTGTAGGGAGGTTACATCCTATTTGGGGGGGTCAGCCAGATGAAGAGGGGTTCCAATATATTTAGGAGGTTAGCCAGGTGTGTGTGTGGGGGGGGGGGGGTCCTTTATATTTGGGGGGTCAGCCAGGTGTAGGGAGGTTACATCATTTTTGGGGGGTTAGCCAGGTGTGTATGGGGGGGGGTTCCTTTATATTTGGGGGGTCAGCCAGGTGCGTGAGGTTCCACCATATTTGGGGGGGAGGGGTTAGCCAGGTGTGAGTGTGTAGGTTCCTTTATATTTTGGGGGTCAGCCAGGTGTAGATAGGTTCCACCATATTTGGGGGGGTCAGCCAGGTGTAGGGAGGTTACATCATATTTGGGGGGGTCAGCCAGGTGTAGGGAGGTTACATCATATTTGGGGGGGTCAGCCAGGTGTAGGGAGGTTCCACCATATTTGGGGGGGTCAGCCAGGTGTAGGGAGGTTACATCATATTTGGGGGGTCAGCCAGGTGTAGGGAGGTTACATCATATTTGGGGGTGTCAGCCAGGTGTAGGGAGGTTACATCATATTTGGGGGGTCAGCCAGGTGTAGGGAGGTTACATCATATTTGGGGGTGTCAGCCAGGTGTAGGGAGGTTACATCATATTTGGGGGTGTCAGCCAGGTGTAGGAGGTGCCACCAGTGCCGATTCTGACTTCCCTGGGGCCCTAAGCAAAATTACATGTCACATTAAAGTTGAGAAGTGGGGGGGGGGGCTGCCGAATGACATGTCACATTAAAGATTAAAGTTGAGAAGCGGGGGGAGGGGGTGTTCTGCTGTCGGAAATGACATCTTATATTAAAGTGAGAAGCGAGGGATGCTGACTTCTTACCTCTTCTCCCATGCAGCCAGCGAGTTGAGAAGCGGGGTGAGGGGCCGAAAATGACTTCTCGCCAGGCGGGGCCTCTAGTAATTTGGGGGGCCCTCCGCAGCTTTGCGGGGCCCTAAGCGGCTTGCATAGTGAGCCTATATGGGGCGGATCGGCCCTGGGTGCCACCATATTTAGGGGGTCAGCCGGGTGTAGGGAGATTTCCCCATATTTAGGTTAGCCAGGTGTGTGTGTGTGTGGTAATATAGAAGGTCAACCAGATGTTGGGGGTTCTACCATATAGGAGGTCAATCAGGTGTAAGAGGGTCCTACCTTAATAGAAGGTCAACCAGGTGTTGGGGATTCCACCATATAGAAGGTCAACCAGGTGTTGGGGGTTCCACCATACAGAAGGTGAACCAGGTGTTGGGGGTTCCACCATATAGAAGGTCAACCAGGTGTTGGGGGTTCCACCATACAGAAGGTCAACCAGGTGTTAGGGGTTCCACCATATAGGAGGTTAATCAGGTGTAAGGGGGTTTCAACTGTTCTACCATTTAGGAGGTCAACCAGGTGTAAAGGGGTTCCACCATATAGGAGGTCAACCAGGTGTAAAGGGGTTCCACCATATAGGAGGTCAACCAGGTGTAAAGGGGTTCTACCTTATAGGAGGTCAACTAGGTGTAAAGGGGTTCCACCATATAGGAGGTCAACCAGGTGTAAAGGGGTTCCACCATATAGGAGGTCAACCAGGTGTTAGGGGGTTCCACCATATAGGAGGTCAACCAGGTGTAAAGGGGTTCCACCATATAGGAGGTCAACCAGGTGTTGGGGGGTTCCACCATATAGAGGGTCATCCAGGTGTTAGAGGGGTTCTACCTTATAGGAGGTCAACCAGGTGTAAAGGGGTTCTACCTTATAGGAGGTCAACCAGGTGTAAATGGGTTCCGCCATATAGGAGGTCAACCAGGTGTAAAGGGGTTCATCTATATATAGGAGGTTATATAGAAAGTCAATCAGTTGTAAGGGGGTTCCACCATATAGGAGGTCAGCCAGGTGTAAAGGGGGTTCTACCTTATAGGAGGTCAACCAGGTGTAAAGGGGTTCTACCTTATAGGAGGTCAACCAGGTGTAAAGGGGTTCCACCATATAGGAGGTCAACCAGGTGTAAAGGGGTTCTACCTTATAGGAGGTCAACCAGGTGTAAAGGGGTTCCACCATATAGGAGGTCAACCAGGTGTAAAGGGGTTCCACCATATAGGAGGTCAACCAGGTGTAAAGGGGTTCTACCTTATAGGAGGTCAACCAGGTGTAAAGGGGTTCCACCATATAGGAGGTCAACCAGGTGTAAAGGGGTTCCACCATATAGGAGGTCAACCAGGTGTTAGGGGGTTCCACCATATAGGAGGTCAACCAGGTGTAAAGGGGTTCCACCATATAGGAGGTCAACCAGGTGTTGGGGGGTTCCACCATATAGAGGGTCATCCAGGTGTTAGAGGGGTTCTACCTTATAGGAGGTCAACCAGGTGTAAAGGGGTTCTACCTTATAGGAGGTCAACCAGGTGTAAAGGGGTTCCACCATATAGGAGGTCAACCAGGTGTAAAGGGGTTCCACCATATAGGAGGTCAACCAGGTGTAAAGGGGTTCTACCTTATAGGAGGTCAACCAGGTGTAAAGGGGTTCCACCATATAGGAGGTCAACCAGGTGTAAAGGGGTTCCACCATATAGGAGGTCAACCAGGTGTTAGGGGGTTCCACCATATAGGAGGTCAACCAGGTGTAAAGGGGTTCCACCATATAGGAGGTCAACCAGGTGTTGGGGGGTTCCACCATATAGAGGGTCATCCAGGTGTTAGAGGGGTTCTACCTTATAGGAGGTCAACCAGGTGTAAAGGGGTTCTACCTTATAGGAGGTCAACCAGGTGTAAATGGGTTCCGCCATATAGGAGGTCAACCAGGTGTAAAGGGGTTCATCTATATATAGGAGGTTATATAGAAAGTCAATCAGTTGTAAGGGGGTTCCACCATATAGGAGGTCAGCCAGGTGTAAAGGGGGTTCTACCATATAGGAGGTCAACCAGGTGTAAAGGGGTTCCACCATATAGGAGGTCAACCAGTTGTAAAGGGGTTCTACCTTATAAGAGGTCAACCAGGTGTAAAGGGGTTCTACTTTATAGGAGGTCAACCAGGTGTAAAGGGGTTCCACCATATAGGAGGTCAACCAGGTGTAAAGGGGTTCCACCATATAGGAGGTCAACCAGGTGTAAAGGGGTTCCACCATATAGGAGGTCAACCAGGTGTAAAGGGGTTCATCTATATATAGGAGGTTATATAGAAAGTCAATCAGGTGTAAGGGGGTTCCACCATATAGGAGGTCAACCAGGTGTTAGGCAAAGTTCCACAATATTATTATTATACCTTTATATATCTCTGACATATTCCGTAGTGTTGTACAGAGAACACTCAGCCAATTACATCAGCCTCAGCACCATAATTAGGGTTATTATCACACGTGAGCGCTCTGACAGGTATACAGGGGAGGAATGTTGGCTGATTTACTCGCGGGAAGGCGGAGGTGCACTTTAAGGTCTTTGATGTGGAATTTGCAGGGAGGACTAAATATTAATAGTAATCGGTGACAGCGGCTTTGCTCATAAAACGGCGACGTCATCAATTGCGACGCCCAGAGTGGCCGCCGCACCGCAGGCCGGGTCCAGAGTCCGGCCCTATAAAGGGATCAGGGTGACACAGTAATAGGGATATAATAATCCTATAAAGTCATCATCGCCCCGATTACCGGTGACGTCCTTTATTATCCCGTGACACCTGAGCACCACCCCCACCTGTTAGAGCTCAGCGGTGAAGGAAACCTGTCCGCACGCCTTGGCCCCGGGGCTCCTCCGACAATCTCAGATACAACTGAGTGACAATGATCTCATTGAAACTACTTTGTTTACTTTGTATTAAACATTCGATGAGTTGTGTTTTGTTTAATGTGATTTTGTTTGTATAATTTCTCTGTATTGTCTCAATGTTGTTTGTATATAAAAAAAGAAAAAAAAAGGATCTGATTTAACCGCTTAAGATCCGGACCAAAATGCAGGTAAAGGACCCGGCCAGTTTTTGCGATCCGGCACTGCGTCGCTTTAACTGACAATTGCGCGGTCGTGCGACGTGGCTCCCAAACAAAATTGGCGTCCTTTTTTTTCCCCCCACAAATAGAGCTTTCTTTTGGTGGTATTTGATCACCTCTGCGGTTTTTATTTATTGCGCTATAAACAAAAATAGAGCGACAATTTTAAAAAAAATGCAATATTTTTTACTTTTTTCTATAATAAATATCCCCCAAAAATATATAAAACATAATTTTTTTTCCTCAGTTTAGGCCGATACGTATTCTTCTACCTATTTTTGTTAAAAAAAAATCGCAATAAGTGTTTATCGATTGCTTTGCGCAAAATTTATAGCGTTTACAAAAAAGTGGATAGTTTTATTGCATTTTTATTATTTTTTCTTACTACTAATGGCGGCGATCAGCGATTTTTTTCGTGACTGCGACATTATGGCGGACACCTCGGACAATTTTAAAATGCATTGTTTACTGTGAAAATGACAGTTGCAGTTTGGGAGTTAACCATAAGGGGGCGCTGACAGGGTTATGTGTGACCTCATTTGTGTTTCTAACTGTAGGGGGGTGTGATGTCATCGATTGTGGTTCCCTATAAAAGGGAACACATGATCGATGACAGCGCCACAGTGAAGAACAGGGAAAGTGTGTTTACACACAGCTCTCCCCGTTCTTCAGCTCTGGGGACCGATCGCGGGACTCCAGCGGCGATCGGGTTCGCGGGTCCCCCGGTCACGGAGCTTTGGACCGGCTGGGCACTTAAAGAGGACGTGCTTGTGCCCAGCCGTGCCATTCTGCCGACGTCTATGTGCAGGAGGCGGTCCTTAAGTGGTTAAGAACCGCCGTACGATCATTTATGTTGACAGAATGGCGCGGCTGGGCAAATGGGCGTACAGGTACGTCCCCTTTAATTTTCCGCCACACGGTCACGCGCTCCCTGCCCGCGGGACCCGCGGACTCGATGTCCGCCGGTGTCCTGTGATCGGGTCACAGAGCTGAAGAACGGGGAGAGGTCAGTGTAAACACAAGATCTCCCCGTTCTTCCTAGTGACATGTCACCTGGAACAGTGGTCGCTGACGTCTCACTCGTAGCCACACCCCCTAACAGTTAGAATCACTCCCTAGGACACACTTAACCCCTTCACCGCCCCCTACAGGTAAACCCCTTCCCTGCCAGTGTCATTTTTACAGTTATCAGTGGATTTTTATAGCACCGATCGCTGTATAAATGACAATGGTCCCAAAATGGTGTCCGATGTGACCGCCATAATGTCGCAGTCCTGCATAATGTCGCTGATCGCCGCCATTACTAGTAAAAAAAAGAAAAAATAATAATAAAAATGCCATAAAACTATCCCCTATTTTGTAGATGCTATAACTTTTGAGCAAACCAATCTATATATACGCTTATTGCGATGTTTTTTTTACCAAAAATATGTAGAAGATATAAAGAAAAATATATATTTTTTTTATATTTTTGGGGGATATTTATTATAGCAAAAAGTAAAAAATATTGAATTTTTTTCAGAATTGTCGCTCTATTTTTGTTTATAGCGCAAAAAAATAAAAACCGCAGAGGTGATCAAATACCACCAAAAGAAAGCTATATTTGTGTGGGAAAAAAAGGACGCCAATTTTGTTTGGGAGCCACGTCGCACGACTGCGCAATTGTCTGTTAGAGCGACGCAGTGCCGGATTCGCAAAAAGTGGCCCTGTCTTTGGCCAGCCAAATCCTCCGGGGCTGAAGTGGTTAAAAAGAAGAGAAGAAAAAAAACATTCGATGACAGGATGGATCTGGATGACATTCCGTTTGCTCTGCGCTCTGTTTATCATAAACAATTCTTATCTGCTGTAAATACAATCCTTATTTTTCCTTGTTCCTTTACAGTGCTGCTGGTCTCCTGCAGCCTCTTTGCAGCCACTTCCCGTCTACACGCGCTCCAGCGATGCCTCCATTGCGTTTCCCAAGGCTGGTTTCCTGATGGTGACAACAGTGGACCATGTCTGTGTCACCTGTGAGGAATTGAAGTCTCCACTGGAAGCCTGCGTGGGTGACAACACAGGAGTACCATTAGGAGACAGGGGGGGGCGGAGCGTTGTCATGTGACCCTACATCAGGAAACGCCTAAGCGAGAACCTTCATGGCGGGATCACCGGGGACTATTTTAACTCCTTCACGTACAGGTGCGAACCAGACCTTAGGCATGAAGGGGTTAATGAAAGCTTCAGATTTAAAAAAAATGACATTGAAAAACATTGTCTGTGGAGATCGGGGCCAGTGAGGGAAATCAGGGCCATTGAGGGGCCAGCGAGGGAGATCAGGGCCAGAAAGGGAGATCAGGGCCAGTGAGGGAGATCAGGGCCAGTGAGGGAGATCAGGGCCAGTGAGGGAGATCGGGGCCAGTGAGGGAAATCAGGGCCATTGAGGGGCCAGCGAGGGAGATCGGGGCCAGAGAGGGAGATCAGGGCCAGAGAGGGAGATCAGGGCCAGCGATGGAGATCAGGGCCAGCGAGGGAAATCAGAGTTTAGGGCCAGCGAGGGAAATCAGGGACAGCGAGGGAAATCGGGGCCAGCGAGGGAGATCAGGGGGGCCAGCGAGGGAGATCAGGGGGGCCAGCAAGGGAGATCGGGGCCAGCGAGGGGAAATCGGGACCAGAGAGGGAGATCAGGGCCAGCGAGGGAGATCAGGGCCAGCGAGGGAGATCAGGGCCAGCGAGGGAGATCAGGGCCAGCGAGGGAGATCAGGGCCAGAGAGGGAGATCAGGGCCAGAGAGGGAGATCAGGGCCAGCGAGGGAGATCGGGGGCCAGCGAGGGAGATCGGGGGCCAGCGAGGGAGATCAGGGCCAGCGAGGGAGATCGGGGGCCAGCGAGGGAGATCGGGGGCCAGCGAGGGAAATCGGGGCCAGCGGGGCAGATCGGGGCCAGCGAGGGAAATCGGGGCCAGCGAGGGAAATCGGGGCCAGCGAGGGAAATCGGGGCCAGCGGTGCAGATCGGGGGCCAGCGGGGCAGATCGGGGGCCAGCGAGGGAAATCGGGGCCAGCGGGGCAGATCGGGGGCCAGCGAGGGAGATCATGGCCGGTGAGGGAGATCGGGGGCCAGTGAGGGAAATCGGGGCCAGCGAGGGAGATCGGGGCCAGCGAGGGAGATCGGGGGTCAGCGAGGGAGATCGGGGCCAGCGAGGGAGATCGGGGGCCAGCGAGGGAGATCAGGGCCAGCGAGGGAGATCGGGGGCCAGCGAGGGAGATCGGGGCCAGCGAGGGAGATCGGGGGCCAGCGAGGGAGATCGGGGGCCAGCGAGGGAGATCAGGGCCAGAGAGGGAGATCAGGGCCAGAGAGGGAGATCAGGGCCAGTGAGGGAGATAGGGGCCAGAGAGGGAGATCGGGGCCAGAGAGGGAGATCGGGGCCAGAGAGGGAGATCAGGGCCAGTGAGGGAGATCAGGGCCAGCGAGGGAGATCAGGGCCAGAGAGGGAGATCAGGGCCAGCGAGGGAGATCAGGGCCAGTGAGGGAGATCAGGGCCAGAGAGGGAGATCGGGGCCAGTGAGGGAGATCAGGGCCAGAGAGGGAGATCAGGGCCAGTGAGGGAGATCAGGGCCAGAGAGGGAAATCAGGGCCATTGAGGGGCCAGCGAGGGAGATCAGGGCCAGAGAGGGAGATCAGGGCCAGAGAGGGAAATCAGGGCCATTGAGGGGCCAGCGAGGGAGATCAGGGCCAGAGAGGGAGATCAGGGCCAGAGAGGGAGATCAGGGCCAGCCAGGGGCCAGCGAGGGAAATCAGAGTTTAGGGCCAGCGAGGGAAATCAGGGACAGCGAGGGAAATCGGGGCCAGCGAGGGAGATCAGGGGGGCCAGCAAGGGAGATCGGGGCCAGCGAGGGGAAATCGGGGCCATAGAGGGAGATCAGGGCCAGAGAGGGAGATCGGGGGCCAGCGAGGGAGATCGGGGGCCAGTGAGGGAGATCGGGGACCAGCGAGGGAGATCGGGGCCAGCGAGGGAAATCGGGGGCCAGCGAGGGAAATCGGGGCCAGCAGGGCAGATCGGGGCCAGCGAGGGAGATCGGGGGCCAGCGAGGGGGATCCGGTGACCTCTGTGCAGCACAAACAGGGTTTCAAAATTTGTCTTGTCACCCAGTTTGTGTTGAGCTCTGGTGTCCCAGTCCGGTGTGACTGGTTTGGGTTGTTCAGAGGAATGCGGAGAAGGGAGATGGTGAGGATGGAGAGGAATGCTGCAGGGGCGGCCTGAGTGCATCAGTATATACAGTATTTCCCAAAAGTAAGTACACCCCTCACATTTTATGTAAATCTTTTCTTCTATCTTTTCTTGTGACAACACTGAAGAAATGACACTTTGTATCTACAATGTTGTGTAGTGAGTGTACAGCTTGTATAACAGTGTAAATTTCCCATCCCCTCAAAATAACTCAACACACAGCCATTCATGTCTAAACCAGGGTCTCAGGTGTGAATGGGGAGCAGGTGTGATAAATTTGGTGTTATCGCTCTCACTCTCTCATACTGGTCACTGGAAGGACAACATGGCCCCTCATGGCAAAGAACTCTCTGAGGATCTGAAAAAAAGAATTGCTTCTCTACATAAAGATGGCCTAGGCTATAAGAAGATCGCCAAGACCCTGAGTGGAGAGGGATTAGAACCCCTGGCAGGTTTTTATTGCTGTCTGTGTCCCTGTTGGGGAGATCCGACCTCTCTCTATTTCCTTAGCTTTATCATTGAAAGTGAAAATAAATCCCCAATTTTGGGGTTTCCCCAAAACAGGAATAAAGGGGAAATTATCCACTAGATCTGGTGACAACTTCCTGTTTTGGCTGTGGGACAGGAAGTGAAAATTAATCTCTCTAGTGGGATGCAGATGTAAACACACAGCTCCCGGTCCTGTCAGGGGGAGAAATGCCTGATCGTCTGTTCATACAATGTATGAACAGACGATCAGTCATTTCCCCATGTCAGTCCACCCCCTCCCCTTCAGTTAGAACACACCCAGGGAACATACTTAACCCCTTCCCCGCCCCCTAGTGTTAACCCCTTCCCTGCCAGTGGCATTTTTATAGTAACCAAAGCATTTTTATAGCACTGATCGCTATAAAAATGTCAATGGTCCCAAAAACGTGTCAAAAGTGTCCGACGTGTCCGCCATAATGTCGCAGTACCGATAAACATCGCTGATCGCCGCCATTAGTAGTAAAAAAAAAATATTAATAAAAATGCCATAAAACTACCCCCTATTTTGTAAACGCTATAACTTTTGCGCAAACCAATCAAAAAACGCTTATTGTGATTTTTTTTTTTAACGAAAAATAGGTAGAAGAATACGTATCGGCCTAAACTGAGGAAAAAAAAAATGTTTTTATATCTTTTTGGGGGATATTTATTATAGCAAAAAGTAAAAAAATATAATTTTTTTTTCAAAATTGTCGCTCCATTTTTGTTTATAGCGCAAAAACTAAAAACCGCAGAGGTGATCAAATACCACCAAAAGAAAGCTCTATTTGTGGGGAAAAAAGGACGCGAATTTTGTTTGGGAGCCACGTCGCGCAACCGCGCAATTGTCAGTTAAAGCGACGCAGTGCCGAATCGCAAAAAGTGGCCCGGTCATTGACCAGCACAATGGTCCGGGGCTGAAGTGGTTAATGACCAGGCCATTTTTTTGCAATAAGGCACTGTGTGGCTGGTAACTGACAATTGCGCGTTCGCGTCACGCTGTACCCAAATAAAATTGATCTCCTTTTTTCCCCCACAAATAGAGCTTTCTTTTGGTGGCGGCAAGCAGCGATCGAGAGCTTTTGATCACCTCTGCGGTTTTTATTGTTTGCGCTATAAACTAAAAAAAGCAACAATTTTGAAAAAAAATATGTATTTTTTACTTTTTGCTATAATAAATATCCTCCAAAAAATAAAAATAAATCTTCATCAGTTTAGGCCGATACGTATTCTTCTACATATTGGCCCAGATTCAGTAAGAATCTGCGCCTTTCTTACGCAGGGCAGCGTTTTTGCCCTGCGCCCATGCAATTTTCCTGCGCTGCCCGCGATTCACGGAGCAGAAGCTCCGTAAATTGCGGCGGCGCTGTGTTAACTTGCCCGGCGTAAGGGCGCCTAATGTAAATGATCCTGCCGGGGGCGGGAATCATTTAAATTAGGCGCGCTCCCGCGCCGAGCGTGGAGCGCATGCTCCGTCGGGAAACTTTCCCGACATGCATTGCGGCAAATGACGTCGCAAGGACGTCATTTGCTTCAAAGTGAACGTGAATGGCGTCCAGCGCCATTCACGATCCACTTACGCAAACGACGTAAAATTTGAACGTCGCGACGCGGGAACGTGGCCATCCTATAGCATTGGCTGCGCCTGCTATTAGGATGTGTAACGTTACGCGAAACCCGACGTACGCAAATTACGTAATTTGCGTACGCAGGGCAAGCGCAAGTTTGTGAATCGGTGTTAGTATGCAATTTGCATACTATACACAGATCACAATGGGAGCGCCCCCTAGCGGTCTTCGCTAGAATGCAGCCTAAAATCTGCGTGGCATAAGAGCCTTATGCCGCGCAGATTTTAGGCTGCAGTCGGCGTAGCGATGTTCCTGAATCAGGAGCATTCGCTACGCCGGAGCAAGTAAGCAATTGCGCCGTGTAACCTAAGGTTACACGGGCGCAATTGCTTCTTGAATCTGGCCCATTGTTGGTCAAAAAAAAAAAAATTATCGCAATAAGTGTTTATTGATTGGTTTGCACAAAAGTTATGGCGTCTACAAAATAGGGGATAGATTTATGGCATTTTTTAATACTAGTAATGGCGGCGATCTGTGATTTTTAGTGTGACTGCGGCGGACAGATTTCACACTTTTTGACACATTTTTGGGACAAGTGACATTTATACAGCGATCAGTGCTATAAAAATTGCACTGATTACTGTGTAAATGTCACTGGCAGGGAGGTGGTTAACACTAGGGGGCAATCAAGGGGTTAAATGTGTTCCCTGTGAGGTGTTTCTAACTGTGGTGGGAGGGGACTGACTGGAGGAGGAGAGAGATCGCTGTTTCTGATCACTAGGAACAGCAGATCTCTCTCTCTCCTCCCCTGTCAGAACGGCGATCTGTCTGTTTACATTGACAGATCCCCGTTCTGTCTCTCGCGGGTGGCCCGGTGGACACTGCGTCCGCCGGCCATTGTGTGAAAAAGTACTCCCCCCCTCCCCCAAAAAAAGAACAAAGTATCTAGCTTGGAGTCATCGCCAAGGGGTGGGGTTTATGATTATGTGACCACTGTGATTGGCAAGCAGCGATCGGGCTTTCCGTAAGCCACCGGTAAACGTGGCAGGAGCGTGCATGCGCTCTTTTTGCAACATTGCACGCAAATATACGTCCACTCAGTGATCATGTGACCACCGTGATTGGCAAGCAGCGATCAGGAGCTTTCCATTATCCACCGGTAAATGTGCTGGGAGCGTGCAGAGCGCGCACATGCTCGGCACAGCTCTTTTTTTGCAATATTGCACGCAAATATGCTGCCACTCAGTGCCAAGGGGTGGGGTTTATGATCACGTGACCACCGTGATTGGCAAGCAGCGATCGGGAGCTTTCCGTTAGCCACCTTTAAAAGTGGCAGGAGCGTGCACGCGCTCAGCGCAGCTCTTTTTTGCAATATTTCAAGCAAATATGCTGCTGCTCAGTGCCAAGGGGGTTGGGTTTATGATCATGTGACCACCGTGATAATTTCCGTTAGCCACCAGTAAATGTGCCAGGAGCGTGCAGAGCGCACACGCTTTTGCCGCAGCTCTTTTTTTTGCAACATTGCACGCAAATATGCTGCCACTCAGTGCCAAGGGGGTGGGGTTTATGATCATGGGTACCACCGTGATTGGTAAGCAGCAATTGGGACCTTTTCGTTAGCCACTGGTAAAAATGGCAGGAGCGTGCACGTGCTCGGCGCAGCTCTTTTTTGCAATATTTCAAGCAAATATGCTGCCGCTCAGTGCCAAGGGGGTGGGGTTTATGATCATGGGTACCACCGTGATTGGTAAGCAGCAATTGGGACCTTTTCGTTAGCCACTGGTAAAAATGGCAGGAGCGTGCACGTGCTCGGCGCAGCTCTTTTTTGCAATATTTCAAGCAAATATGCTGCCGCTCAGTGCCAAGGGGGTTGGGTTTATGATCATGTGACCACCGTGGTAATTTCCGTTAGCCACCGGTAAATGTGCCGGGAGCGTGCACGCTCTTGCCGCAGCTCTTTTCTTTTCTTGCACGCAAATATGCGGCCGCTCAGTGCCAAGGGGGTTGGGTTTATGATCATGTGACCACCGTGATAATTTCCGTTAGCCACCGGTAAATGTGCCGGGAGCGCGCAGAGCGTGCACGCTCTCGCCTCGGCTCTTTTTTTGCAATACTGCACGCAAATATGCGGCCGCTCAGTGCCAAGGGTTGGGGTTTATGATCATGTGACCACCGTGATTGGCAAGCAGCGATCGGGAGCTTTCCGTTAGCAACCGGTAAAAGTGGCAGGAGCGTGCACGCGCTCGGCGCAGCTCTTTTTTGCAATATTTCAAGCAAATATGCTGCCACTCAGTGCCAAAGGGTAGGGTTTATGATGACGTGACCACCGTGATTGGTAAGCAGCGATCGGGAGCTTACCGGTAAAAGTGTCAGGAGCGTGCACGCGCTCAGCGCAGCTCTTTCTTGCAATATTGCACGCAAATATGCTGCCGCTCAGTGCCATAAGGGTGGGGTTTATGATCATGTGACCACCGTGATTGGTAAGCAGCGATCGGGAGCTTTCCGTTAGCCACCATTAAAAGTGGCAGGAACGTGCACGTGCTCGGCGCAGCTCTTTTTTGCAATATTTCAAGCAAATATGCTGCCGCTCAGTGCCAAGGGGTTGGGTTTATGATCATGTGACCACCGTGATAATTTCCGTTAGCCACCGGTAAATGTGCCGGGAGCACGCAGAGCGTGCACGCTCTTGCCGCAACTCTTTTTTTGCAAAACTGCACGCAAATATGCGGCCGCTCAGTGCCAAGAGGTTGGGTTTATGATAACGTGACCACTGTGATTGGCAAGCAGCGATCGGGAGCTTTCCGTTAGCCACTGGTAAATGTGCTGGGAGCGTGCAGAGCGCGCACGCTCTCGCCTCAGCTCTTTTTTTGCAACATTGCATGCAAATATGCTGCCACTCAGTGCCAAGGGGTTTATGATCATGTGACCACATGATCATAAACCCGTTAGCTACCAGTAAACGTGCCAGGAGCGTGCAGAGTGCGCGTGCGCTCTCTGCGCAGCTTTTTTTTTGCAATATTGCACGCAAATATGCGGCCACTCAGTGGCCCACCTGCCAAGAAGCCGCAGATTTGCATGCGGCCGGCCGCAAGAGGTTAAAGGGGTGGTTCCCCCTAAAACAAATTTCTAACAATACATTCGTAAGACCCGTTACACTGCGGGTAGGCTGGCTTTTGTTTTTGTTTTTTAGTACATACCTCGATCTCGCCGTTTCGTCCCTTGGCGGTGGGCGTTCCTAGTTGATTGACGTTTCTCCGACGGGCGCGTACGTGACGTCACGACTTTCCGACAGAAGCCGAACGTCATTGCGCAGGCGCCGTATAGAGTCGGCTCTATACGGCGCCTGCGCAGCGACGTTCGGCTTCTTTCGGAAAGTCGTGACGTCACGTACGCGCCCGTCGGAGAAACGTCAATCAACTAGGAACGCCCACCGCCAAGGGACGAAACGGCGAGATCGAGGTATGTACTAAAAAACAAAAACAAAAGCCAGCCTACCCGCAGTGTAACGGGTCTTACGAATGTATTGTTAGAAATTTGTTTTAGGGGGAACCACCGCTTTAAGAAATATGGGGAATGCGATTTTTATTACGGCACTGAGGTCATGTGACTATAGCAGGCAGACCGCCCCCCCCTTTCTGCTCATTAATCAGAACCTACAGAACAGAAGCAGGTTAGAATCTGCAACAATGTCCCACAAAGGCCCTCCCTGCACACAGCCCACGGCTTCCTGGAAGAATGGAAGGCGGGTGCAAAGTGTGAACAAAGCGAAGTGCGATTTGAGTCCTTCCAGCAAAGTGCAGACAAATCCCATAATCCCGAGCGTGCTCCGTGCTCCCTCCAGAGATTATCCAGAAGAACAAAACATTCCCCACCTTTCACACCAGAGGAGTAAAAATAGCCGTACGCCGGATGTTGTGCATCCCCAACACACACACAACGCCGTATTCACTCCCCGGAGGGATCAAAATATAAAGTGGTTGGATTAGTGCAAATAAAGGGAACCTGTCACCAAGCACTATATTACCAAAAGTATTGGGACGCCTGCCTTTTACACGCACATGGGGCCGGATTCAGAAAAGAGATACGCCGTCGCATCTATGCGCCTGATTCATAGAATCAGTTACGCATAGATCTCCCTAAGATCCGCCAGGTGTAAGTGACTTACACCGTCGGATCTTAGGCTGCAATTCCAGGCCGGCCGCTAGGTGGCGCTTTCATATCTTTTACGCATCGAATATGCAAATGAGCATTTACGCCGATTCAGAAACGAACGCCCGCCCGGCGCATTTTTTTTTACGTCGTTTGCGTTCGGCTTTTTCCTGGCGGAAAGTTACCCCTGCTATATGAGGGGTAAGTGCGGCGTATCCTATGTTAAGTATGGCCGTCGTTCCCGCGCCGAGTTTTTAATTTTTTACGTCGTTTGCGTAAGTCGTTCGAGAATACGGCCGGACGTAATTTACGTTAACGTCGAAACCAATGACGTCCTTGCGACGTCATTTTGGAGCAATGCACGCTGGGAAATTTTGCGGACGGCGCACGCGCAGTTCGTTCGGCGCCTGATTTAAATTTTACATGCCCCCTAGCCGCGGAATTTGAATTCCGCCGGGGGATTTACGATACGCCGCCGCAACTTTAGAGGCAAGCGCTTTCTGAATAAAGCACTTGCCTCAAAAACTTGCGGCGGCGTAACGTAAATCAGATAGGTTACGCGGATCTAAAGATCAGCTGGCATATCTAAATCTGGCCAATGAACTTTAATGACATCCCAGTCTAAGGCCCCTTTCAGACTGGGGCGGGAGCTGCGGTGGCGGTATAACGCCGCTAAAAATAGTGGCGCTATACCGCCGGAATTGCCGCGGGTATCAGCCGCTAGCGGTGCGGTATTAACCCCCGCTAGCGGCCGATAAAGAGTTAATATCGCCCGCAATGCGCCTCTATAGAGGCGCATTGCGGGCGGTATTGCCGCGGTTCCCATTGTTTTCAATGGGAAGGAGCGGTATACATGCCGCTCCTCTCAACGCTCCAAAGATGCTGCTGACAGGAGATTTTTTTTGTCTCCCGCCAGCGCATCACCTCAGTGTGAAAGCCCTTCGGCTTTCACATTGAGGTAGCTGGGCAGGAGTTTTTCAGGCGGGATAGCAGCGCTATTTTTAGCGCTTTACCGCCTGAAAAACTCCTCAATGTGAAAGGGGCCTTAGTCCGGAGGGTTGAATATTGAGTTGGCTCCGCCCTTTGCAGCTATAACAGCTTCACCTCTTCTGGGAAGGCCGTCCACAAGGTTTAGGAGTGTGTCTATGGGAATGTTTCACCGTTCTTCCAGAAGAGCATTTGTGAGGTCAGGCACTGATGTTGGACAAGAAGGCCTGGCTCCACTCTAATTAATCCCAAAGGTATTCTATTGGATTGAGGTCAGGACTCTGTGCAGGGCAGTCATGTTTCTTCACCCCAAACTCGTCTTTATCGACCTTGCTTTGTGCTCTGGTGCGCAGTCATGTTGGAGCATGAAATTGTTCAAAATGTCTTGGTATGCTGAAGCCTTAAGAGTTCCCTTCACTGGAACGAAGGGGCCAACCCAACCCCTGAAAAACAACCCCCACACCATAATCCCCCCCCCCCACACCATAAATCCCCCCTCCACCAAATGGTTTGGACCCATGCACAAAGCAAGGTCCATAAAGACATTGATGAGCGAGTTTGGGGTGGAGGGACTTGACTGGCCTGCACAGAGACCTGACCTCAACCCAATAGAACACCTTTGGGGTTAATTAGAGAGGCACCAGGCCTTCTTGTCCAACATCAGTGCCTGACCTCAAAAATGCGCTTATAGTCAAACATTCCCATAGACACACTCCTAAACCTTGTGGACGGCCTTCCCAGAAGAGTTCCCCCACTCCAAACTTGCTCATCCATGTCTTTATGGACCTTGCTTTGTGCACTGGTCCAAACCATTTGGTGGAGGGGGGATTATGGTGTGGGGGGGTTGTTTTTCAGGGGTGGGGCTTGGCCCCTTAGTTCCAGTGAAGGGAACGCTTAAGCCCCTTTCACACTGGGGGGCGGGAGACGCGGTGGCGGTATAGCGGCGCTAAAAATAGCCACGCTATACCATCGGATTTGCCGCGGGATTCGGCCGCTAGCGGTGCGGTATTAACCCCCGATAGCGGCCGATAAAGGGTTAATACCGCCTGCAATACGCCTCTGCAGAGGCGCATTGCGGGCAGTATTGCCGCGGTTTCCCATTGTTTTAAATGGGAAGGAGCGGTATAAACGCCGCTCCTCTCACCGCTCCAAGGATGCCGATGACAGGAGGTTTTTTTCTCTCCCGCCAGTGCATCGCCTCAGTGTGAAAGCCTTCCGGCTTTCACACTGAGTCAGCAGTGTAGGAGTTTTTCAGGCGGTATAGCAGCGCTATTTTTAGCGCTGTACCGCCTGAAAAACTCCTCGGTGTGAAAGGGGTCTTAAGGCGTCAGCATACCAAAACATTTCGGACAATTTCATTCTCCCAATGTCGTGGGAACAGTTTTTGCGATTCGGCACTGCGTCGCTTTAACTGACAATTGCGCGGTCGTGCGACGTGGCTCCCAAACAAAATTGGCGTCTTTTTTTTCCCCACAAATAGAGCTTTCTTTTGGTGGTATTTGATTGCCTCTGCGATTTTTATTTTTTGCGCTATAAACAAAAATAGAGCGACAATTTTGAAAACAAAATCAATATTTTTTACTTTTTGCTATAATAAATATCCCCAAAAATATATAAAAAACATTTTTTTCCTCAGTTTAGTCCGATACGTATTCTTCTACATATTTTTGGTAAAAAAAAAAATCACAATAAGCGTTTATCGATTGGTTTGGGCAAAATGTATAGTGTTTACAAAATAGGGGATAGTTTTATTGCATTTTTATTAATATTTTTCTTTTTACTACTAATGGCGGCGATCAGCGTTTTTTTTCGTGACTGCGACATTATGGCGGACACTTCGGACAATTTTGACACATTTTTGGGACCATTGTCATTTTCACAGCAAAAAGTGTTATAAAAATGCACTGATTACTGTGAAAATGACAATTGCAGTTTGGGAGTTAACCACTAGGGGGCGCTAAAGGGGTTAAGTGTGACCTCATATGTGTTTCTAACTGTAGGGGGCGGGGCTGGACGTGTGACGTCATTGATTGTGTTTCCCTATATCAGGGAACACGCGATCAATGACTGCGCCACAGTGAAGAACTGGGAAGCTGTGTTTACACTCACCTCTCCTCGTTCTTCAGCTCCGGGGACCGATCGCGGGACTCCAGCGGCGATCGGGTCCGCGGAGCTTTCGACCGGGTCGCGGGCGCGCGCCCGCAGCTGGGCACTTAAAGAGAACGTACGGGTACGTGCTTGTGCCCAGCCGTGCCATTCTGCCGACGTAAATGTGCAGGAGGCGGTCCTTAAGTGGTTAATTGTTTTGCGCAAAATAGGGGATAGTTTGTATGGCATTTTTAATCATAATATTTTTGTTTTACTAGTAATGGCGGCGATCATCGATTTTTATCGCGACTGCCACATTACGGCGGACACATCGGACACTTTTGACACATTTTTGGGACCATTGTCATTTTTACAGCGATCAGTGCTATAAAAATTTACTGATTACTGTGAAAATTACACTGGCAGTAAAGGGGATTAATCACTAGGTGGCGCTGTAGGGGGTTAAGTGTTCCCTAGTGTGTGATTCTTACTGTAGGGGGGGCATGGCTTGTCGCGACACGTCACTGATCGCTGTTCCCTATGACAGGGAACAGACGATCACTGCCACTAGGAAGAACGGGGAAAGGTTTTGTTTACACTCACCTCTCCCCGTTCTTCAGCTCTGTGAGCCTATCACGGGACACCGGCGGCGATTGGGGGGGCGCGGTCAGGGAGCACGCGACCCACGGCTGGGATCTTAAAGGGGACGTACCTGTACGCCCTTGTGGGCGCGGTCAAGGAGCTCAGGACCAGGTTGCGGGGTAGGATCTTAAAGAGGACGTACCTGTACGCCCTTGTGCCCAGCCATGCCGTGCCATTCTGCCGACGTACATCGGCGTGCGGCGGTCCTTAAGTGGTTAAATGACGCTTTTCTCTGGAAGGTTACACAAGTGAAAGTGATTACACATGTAGCAGATCTTCCGTCAGTTTGTTTCCTGCTTCCTCATTTGCATTTTTTTATTCTGAGTTTCTCCCCCTGCATGGTGGGAGTTCCCCTCCCCCACATTCTCTAGAGAAATTGGTGCGTTTTGAGGTCATATGTGGGGGAAAAACCACACTTGATCAGGCTCTGGAACGACTCCAGATGAGCAGAAGAAGCGTCCAGCAAACTCTGCAACTGTGCTAAAGTTTCCACTCGCAATTCGGACAAATATTTTGTTATTCGGATGTACAGCAGAACCTTAGATTACGAGGATAATCTGTTCCGAGAGAATGCTCGTAATCCAAAGCACTCGCATATCAAAGCGGGTTTCCCCATTGAAGTCAATGGAAATGAAAATAATTTGTTCCGCATTGACTTCAATGCCATGCAATACCGTATGTGGCCAGAGGTGGTGGGAGGGAGTCAGAGAGCCTCAGAAAGGCTTGGCTGAATTCAGAAACGGAGTATTTTTCCCGAACTGCTCGGGCGCCCCCGCACCTCTGGCCAAATGCGGTACTGCACACCGCTGTGGCTTGAATCCTGCTCGTTTTGCAAGACAACACTCTGATTTTTTTAAAAAATGTTGGTTTTGCGAAACGATCGTTAAACGCAGTACTTGCAATCCAAGGTTTCACTGTGCCGCATTTGGCCAGAGGTGCGAGGGGGGGAAGCGGTGACGCTCTGAGACACTCGTAGCTGCTCCGTTCCCGAGTGTCTCTGGTGCACCACCACCCCACCACCACAAAAAAAAAAGTGTAAAAATAAATAAAATCTACTAGTAAAATGAATAAAAAATATTTTTAAAGCGCCCCTCCCGGCCTCTGCATAAAAAAATAAATAAAAAAACTGCGCCGCCTCGGCTGGAAAGCCAGGATTATTTTTTTAATTTTTATTTCAGACTTCTCAGCCTAGTGGTGAGATGCAAGGGTTTTATTGACCCCCCCTCCCCCCAGATCTCACTGTAAAGAGGACCTGTCATGCCATATTCCTATTACAAGGGATGTTTACATTCCTTGTAATAGGAATAAAAGTGATGAAAAATTATAAAAAAAAAAAAAAAAGTGTCAAAGTAAAAAGTCTAAAATAGAATTAATAATAATTTTTTTAAAGCGCTCCTGTCCCCGTGTGCTCGCAAGCAGTAGCGAACACATACGCAAGTCCCGCCCACACATGAAAACGGTGTTCAGACCACACATGTGAGGTGTCGCCGTGAACTTTAAAGCGAGAGCAATAATTATAGCCATAGCCCCCCCTCTGTAACTCAAAATATGTAACCAGTAAAGAAAGGATTTTTAAGTACCGAAGTTTGGCGCCATTCCACGAGCTGGTGCAATTTTGAAGGGCGACATGTTAGGCAGGGGTGTGGAGTCGGAGGAAGTTTTGGGTACCTGGAGTCGGAGGAAATTTGGGGTACCTGGAGTCGGAGTCAGCAAACAATGCACCAACTCCTACTAAATTTAGATTGTCGGAACATTTATCTACCAACTTCACAGCCCTGATGGGTATCCATTTACTCGGCATAACATCTTTCACATTATGCAAAAAAAAATGGGCTAACTTTAAGGGGTTTTTTTTGTTTTTTTTAAAGCATGAAACTTTTTCCCCCCCAAAAAAACGTGTTCGAAAAATGCTGCGCAAGATAAAAAGTTGCAATGACCGCCATTGTATTCTCTAGGGTCTCTGCAAAAAAAAAACAAAAAAACACACACGTTTGGGGGTTTCCGAGTAATTTTCTAGCAAGAAAATAAATAAAGAAAGAAGATGATTTTTACATGGAGGGAAATGTCATAATTGGCCAGGATGGGAAGTGGTTAAAAAAAAAAAGATTTAGTCCATAAATCTATCCCATAGTTTGCAGACATTATATATTTTGCGCAAACCAATCAGATGCTTATTGGGATTTTTTTTGTTATCAAATACATATTGGCTTGAACTGATTAAGAAATTATATATTTTTTTTATTTTTTTGGGGGGTGGGGCTGTGCATTATAGTAGAAAGCAAAAAAATATTGTTTTTTTTTAACCACTTGGGATCCGCCTGCCGTCAATTGACGGCTACATCGCGGATCCCAAAAGCCAACAGGACGTCAATTGACGTCCGCCCCTTTGGGCGGTCCCCGCGCGCGCTCCAGAGCGCGCAGCGGGGAAAATCTGTGTTGGCCGTGTCCCTTGGACACAGCCAATTACAGATCGCTGAACGGCCAATCAGAGTGGCCGTTCGCGATGCGATCTGTGCGGCCAATGAGAGATGATCTCATATGTAAACATATGAGATCATCTGTCATTGCCGGCTCACACAGACAGCGGTGCTGTCTCTGGAGAGGAGACCGATCTGTGTCCCTTGTACATAGAGACACAGATCGGTCACCTCCCCCACCCGGTCACCTACCCCCCCCCCCACCTACAGTTAGAACACTATATAGGGAACATATTTAACCGCTTCCTCACCCCCTAGTGTTAACCCCTTCAATGCCAGTCACATTTATACTGTAATTAGTGCATATTTATAGCACTGATCGCAGTATAAATGTGAATGGCGCCAAAAATGTGTCCGATGTGTCCACCATAACGTCGCAGTCCCAATAAAAATCGCCGCCATTTCTAGTAAAAAAAAAAAAAAATAAAAATAATTCTGTCCCCTATTTTTTAAGCGCTATAACTTTTGCGCAAACCAGTCGCTTATTGCGATTTTCTTTTTTTTTTACCAAAAATATGTAGAAGAATACGTATCGGCCTAAACTGAGAAAATTTTTTTTTTTTTTTTTTTTTAATTGGGATATTTATTATAGCAAGAAGTAAAAAAATATTGTATTTTTTTCAAAATTGTCGCACTTTTTTGTTTATAGCGCAAAAAATAAAAACCGCACAGGCGATCAAATACCACCAAAAGAAAGCTCTACTTGTGGGGAAAAAAGGACGTCAATTTTGTTTGGGAGCCACGTCGCACGACCGCGCAATTGTTAGTTAAAGCGACGCAGTGCCGAAAGCTGAAATTTCACCTGGGCAGGAGGGGGGTATATGTGCCCAGTAAGCAAGTGGTTAAAAATTGTCGATCTTTTTTTGTAAAAAAAACTGCAGAGGTGATCAAATTACCACCAAAAGAAAGCTCTATTTGTGGGGGAAAAAAAGACATCAATTTAATTTGGGTACATTGTCGTACGCCCTTGCCATTGTCAGTTACGGTAACGCAGTGCCGTATCGCGAAAAATGGCCTGGTCATTAAGGGGGTAAAACCCCGGGGCTGAAGTAGTTAAAGGGACAGTGCAAAAAAAAAATCGCCCCATCCCTCCTTGCGCCAAAAGTAAGTTGCGCCTGCAAATGTAAAATGTTTGCACCACACATGAGGTATCGCCATGATCATTGGAGCGAGAGCAATAGTTCTAGTGCAAGATCTCCTCTAAAAAAATTCAAGGGTCGCCTGTGGAATTTTTTTTTAAGTACCTGTGTGCAATTTTAACCACTTAACCCCCAGACCATATTGCTGCCCAAAGACCAGAGCACTTTTTGCGATTCAGGACTGTGTCGCTTTAACTGACAATTGCACGGTCGTGCGACGTGGCTCCCAAACAAAATTGGCGTCCTTTTTCCCCCACAAATAGAGCTTTCTTTTGGTGGTATTTGATCACCTCTGCGGTTTTTATTTTTTGCGCTATAAACAAAAATAAAGCGACAATTTTGAAAAAAATTAATATTTTTTACTTTTTGCTATAATAAATATCCCCCAAAAATATATAAAAAAAAAAAAAAAATTTTTCCCCTCAGTTTAGGCCGACACGTATTCTTCTACATATTTTTTTTTTACGAAAATCGCAATAAGCGTTTATTGATTGGTTTGCGCAAAAGTTATAGCGTTTACAAAATAGGGGGTATTTTTATGGCATTTTTATTAATATTTTTTTTTTTTTACTAGTAATGGCGGCGATCAGCGTTTTTTTTTCCGGTACTGCGACCTTATGGCGGACACTTTTGACACATTTATGGGACCATTGGCATTTTTATAGCGATCAGTGCTATAAAAATGCATTGGTTTACTATAAAAATGCCACTGGCAGGGAAGGGGATAACACTAGGGAAAGGGGTTAAGTATGTTCCCTGGGTGTGTTCTAACTGTAGGGGGGGGGGGGTGGCCTCACTGGGGGAAATAACCGATTTTCTGTTCATACATTGAACAGAAGATCAGCAGTTCTCCCCCTGACAGGACCGGGAGCTGTGGGTTTACACCCACAGCTCCCTGTCCCAGCTCTGCAACGAGCGATCACGGGTGCCTGGCGGCGATCGCGCCCGCCGCGCACGGGGGTCTGCGCGAGAGCCGACGTTATATTACGTGCTCTCGCGCAGGGGATCCGACTTGCCGCCGTAAAACGACGGTGGGCGGTCGGCATGTGGTTAAAGCATGACAGGTTAGATATTCATTTACTTGGCGGAACATCTTTTACATTATACATACAAATTGGGATAACTTTACCATTTTTTTTATTAATGGAAGAGTATTAAAAAAAAAAAGGCCGTTTGAAAGACCGCTGCGCAAATACAGTGTGACATAAAATATTGCAACGACCGCCGTTTTATTCTCTAGGGTCTCTGCTAAAAGAATAAAATAAAATAAAAATTTAAATATTATATCAAGTATTGTAGAGGAACGGAAGCAGGCAAAGGTGCAGCCTAGATTTACTTTACACAAAATAAATCAGATACACAAGTGAGATCAGTTTTGGGGTAACATACACTTTAATGTACACAACACCCCACATGTATAATGGTTTCTGACAAAAGAAAAATAACAAAAACACAAAGTATTGTTCCCAAAACAGAGCGTGTGTGAGAGAGTCCTCGGCTGTACACTATACAAAGCAAATAAATAGACCTGTTCAAAAAAAAAAAAAAAAAAAAAAACCCCACAAAAGAAACTCCTTCAGCTGCGCTCACTATATACAAAGTCATGTGGTCGGCAAGCATTGTCTATTGTGCGAGTCTGAGCTCCCCGGGGGGGGGGGGGGGGGGGGGAAGAGACCGACCTCGTGGGCCCACCGGCATCGTTCACTGGTGGAAGAACAAGTCGTCATAGTCGTCCCCGGAGTCCAGGCTCAGCTCGCTGTCAATTGAGGAATCCCCGAAGTCGTCACTTTCCAGATCGCCGTCGTCGCTGCTGTCAAGGATGGAGATGAAGGAGAGATCGGAGGAGCTGCTGTCACTCTCTGTGGGTGCGGGGGTTGGGGTTGGGGTTGGAACTGGAATGGACTGCGCCAGATCTGCCAAGCAAAGAAGACAAACTTCATTACACGTGTCATGTTCAAATTTTTTTTTTTTCTTTTAAAACAATTTTTGTAATCCTTTCATGAATGCCAACATGTACTGAAGCAGAGCATGATCCCCTCCCTTCAGAGACTGGACCGCAGGGCAGTATTCCAACATAACCACCCCCTAGACCAGGGGTCTTCAAACTACGGCCCTCCAGGTGTTCAGGAACTACAATTCCCATCATGCCTAGTCATGTCTGTGAATGTCAGAGTTTTGCAATGCCTCATGGGATTTGTAGTTCTGCCACAGCTGGAGGGCCGTAGTTTGAGGATCCCTGCCCTAGACAACCAACTGCCTTGCTAAAGAAGGGTAAAGGTGATGGACGGGCCAAGCATATCTCCAGACCTAAACCCTATTGAGCAAGATCCCCAAGCTTCGTGATGTCATCATGGAGGAGGGGAAGAGGACTCCAGTGGCAACCTGTGAAGCTCTGGTGACCTCCATGCCCAAGAAGGTTAAAGGCATTGCTGGAAAATAATGGCGGCCACACAAAATATTGACACATTGGGCCCAATTTGGACATTTTCTCTTAGGGGTGTACTCACTTTTGTGGCCAGCGGAAAAATACTGCAGCTGCTGACTTTTAATATTCGGACACTTACCTGTCCTGGAGTCCAGCGCCGTCTGCAGCAGAGGAGGAGCGATCGCTCGTCACTCTGCTGCCCCCTCCGCCATCCTCTGTGAGGGAACCAGGAAGTGAAATGCTCCAGCTTCACTGCCCGGGTTCCCTACGGCGCGCATGCGCGAGTCGCGCTATGCCTGCCGATTTGCTCCCGCTGTGTACTGGGGGGGGGGGGGGGGAGAAGGTGACGTCATGCCTGCATTCTGCCTGAGACTGTGTGGCCTGAAGTGGGTGCAAAAACCTGTCTTTAGACAGGTATCTGCACCCCCCTCCCCCCTGAAAGGTGTCAAATGTGACACCGGAGGGGGGGGGGGGGTTCCGATCAGCCGGAGTTCCAATTTAGGGTGTTGAGTTATTTTGAGGGGACAGGAAATTTACACTGTTATACAAGCTGTACACTCACTACACAACATTGTAGCAAAGTGTAATTTCTTCAGTGTTGTCACATGAAAAGATAGAAGAAAAGATTAACAATGTGAGGGGTGTACTTACTTTTGTGAGATATTGTGTATCTATCTCTATCTAAATAAATAAATCACACACACATTTTTTTATTATTATGAACACAGATGAGCCGAGTATTACTGGAAAAAGCAGAGGGATAAAATGGACACACTGCGCCCCCTTGTGGAGAACAGATACTATGACCTGCTTGCCGCACAGTAAAGTGCACAGTTCAGCAGGAACCGGACAAATCCGGAGGTGGGGGTGGATGTCCCCGTTCAACTGTAGCCTGTAGCAGCTCTGGGGGAAGGTCGCCTGTAGCAGCTCTGGGGGAAGGTCGCCTGTAGCAGCTCTGGGGGAAGGGAGGGTCGCCTGTAGCAGCTCTGGGGGGAAGGGGGGGGTCGCCTGTAGCAGCTCTGGGGGGAAGGGGGGGTCGCCTGTAGCAGCTCTGGGGGGAAGGGGGGGTCGCCTGTAGCAGCTCTGGGGGGGGGGGAAGGGGGGGTCGCCTGTAGCAGCTCTGGGGGGGGGGAAGGGGGGGTCGCCTGTAGCAACTCTGGGGGGGGAAGGGGGGGTCGCCTGTAGCAGCTCTGGGGGGGGAAGGGGGGGGTCGCCTGTAGCAGCTCTGGGGGGGGAAGGGGGGGTCGCCTGTAGCAGCTCTGGGGGAAGGGGTCGCCTGTAGCAGCTCTGGGGGGAGGAGGGGGGGGTCGCCTGTAGCAGCTCTGGGGGGGGGGAAGGGGGGGTCGCCTGTAGCAACTCTGGGGGGGGAAGGGGGGGGTCGCCTGTAGCAGCTCTGGGGGGGGAAGGGGGGGTCGCCTGTAGCAGCTCTGGGGGGGGAAGGGGGGGTCGCCTGTAGCAGCTCTGGGGGGGGAAGGGGGGGTCGCCTGTAGCAGCTCTGGGGGGGGAAGGGGGGGTCGCCTGTAGCAGCTCTGGGGGAAGGGGTCGCCTGTAGCAGCTCTGGGGGGAGGAGGGGGGGGTCGCCTGTAGCAGCTCTGGGGGGGGGAAGGGGGGGTCGCCTGTAGCAGCTCTGGGGGGGGGGAAGGGGGGGTCGCCTGTAGCAGCTCTGGGGGGGGAAGGGGGGGTCGCCTGTAGCAGCTCTGGGGGGGGAAGGGGGGGTCGCCTGTAGCAGCTCTGGGGGGGGAAGGGGGGGTCGCCTGTAGCAGCTCTGGGGGGGGAGGGGGGGGTCGCCTGTAGCAGCTCTGGGGGAAGGGGTCGCCTGTAGCAGCTCTGGGGGGAGGAGGGGGGGGGTCGCCTGTAGCAGCTCTGGGGGGGGGAAGGGGGGGTCGCCTGTAGCAACTCTGGGGGGGAAGGGGGGGGTCGCCTGTAGCAGCTCTGGGGGGGGAAGGGGGGGTCGCCTGTAGCAGCTCTGGGGGGGGGAGGGGGGGTCGCCTGTAGCAGCTCTGGGGGAAGGGGTCGCCTGTAGCAGCTCTGGGGGGAGGAGGGGGGGGTCGCCTGTAGCAGCTCTGGGGAGAGGGGGGGGGTCGCCTGTAGCAGCTCTGGGGAGAGGGGGGGGGGGTCGCCTGTAGCAGCTCTGGGGGGAGAGGGGGGGGTCGCCTGTAGCAGCTCTGGGGGAGAGGGGGGGGGGGTCGATCGCCTGTAGCAGCTCTGGGGGGAGAGGGGGGTCGCCTGTAGCAGCTCTGGAGGGGGGGGTCCGCCTGTAGCAGCTCTGGAGGGGGGGGTCCGCCTGTAGCAGCTCTGGGGGAGGGGGTCGCCTGTAGCAGCTCTGGGGGAAGGGGGGGGGGGTCGCCTGTAGCAGCTCTGGGGGGGGGGGGGGGGTCGCCTGTAGCAGCTCTGGGGGAGGGGGTCGCCTGTAGCAGCTCTGGGGGAAGGGGGGGGGGGATCGTCTGTAGCAGCTCTGGGGGGAGAGGGGGGGGTCGCCTGTAGCAGCTCTGGGGGGAGAGGGGGGGGGGGTCGATCGCCTGTAGCAGCTCTGGGGGGAGAGGGGGGGGGGGTCGCCTGTAGCAGCTCTGGGGGGAGGGGGGTCGCCTGTAGCAGCTCTGGAGGGGGGGGTCCGCCTGTAGCAGCTCTGGGGGAGGGGGTCGCCTGTAGCAGCTCTGGAGGGGGGGGGCCGCCTGTAGCAGCTCTAGAGGGGGGGGTCCGCCTGTAGCAGCTCTGGGGGAGGGGGTCGCCTGTAGCAGCTCTGGGGGAGGGGGTCGCCTGTAGCAGCTCTGGGGGGGGGGGTCGCCTGTAGCAGCTCTGGGGGAGGGGGTCGCCTGTAGCAGCTCTGGGGGAGGGGGGGGGGGGTCGCCTGTAGCAGCTCTGGGGGAGGGGGTCGCCTGTAGCAGCTCTGGGGGAAGGGGGGGGGGGGGGGGGGGATCGTCTGTAGCAGCTCTGGGGGAAGGGGAGGGGGGGGGATCGTCTGTAGCAGCTCTGGGGGAAGGGGAGGGGGGGATCGCCTGTAGCAGCTCTGGGGGACGGGAGGGTCGCCTGTAGCAGCTCTGGGGGACGGGGGGTCGCCTGTAGCAGCTCTGGGGGACGGGGGGTCGCCTGTAGCAGCTCTGGGGGACGGGGGGTCGCCTGTAGCAGCTCTGGGGGACGGGGGGGGGGGGGGGATCGCCTGTAGCAGCTCTGGGGGAAGGGTCGCCTGTAGCTCTGGGAGAGGGGGGGGGTCGCCTGTAGCAGCTCTGGGGGAGGGGCAAATCTAGCAGGTTGTAGTTGTCATGCAGTGGTCACCCACCTCTCACCTTTACGCTCTAGGATCAGAGCCACCCTCCGGTCCTTCATCTCCTGGCTCAGTTTGTCCACCATTCGGTTGATGCAGTTGTCCAGGACGAGGGATCGAGTCTGGGACTTTATCTCCTGCCGGCAGATGGGACACTCGTCCTTGCGCTTCCGCCATGACTGGATGCAGAAGGCACAGAAGCTGTGCGCACAGCTGAGGGTGACAGCCTGGCATACCAAAAAAAGAAAAAATACAGGGAGGATGTCAAAGTGTGCAGTAACCCCTAGCAACCAGACTTCATTACCAATCCCCCTTATGAGCCATCTACAAATTTTTCATTCCACAGTTGATATGTTATACTTACTGCAGTGCACAATTTCCATACAGGGCCTTGCAAAGCAAGAGATATACTCACCTTCCGGGTTCCTCACCATTTCTGGGTATGGGGAGGGGGGACTTCTTACCCAGCGGTGCAGATGATCATTGGTGTTCGGGTCATGTAGACGTCGCTCCTATTATGGAACCTAAGAAGACCCGGCCACAGGAATCACATGACATCACAAGAGCCAACATTTCTCCTGTATGGTGGAATTGATGGGTGTTGTATCCCATCATTCTCAATGCCAGACTAGACATCATGGGCCAGATTCATCAAGAGATACGACGGCAGATCTCCTGATCCGCCGTCGTATCTCTGAGATCCGCTGGTCGGATCTATGCGACTGATTCATAGAATCAGGTTCCGCATAGATCTCCCTTAGATCCGACTGGTGTAAGTGACCTACACCGTCGGATCTTAGGCTGCAATCTCCCGCCGGCCGCTAGGTGTCGCCTCTGTCTTTTATGCAAATGAGGAGAACCGCCGATTCAGAAACGAACGCCCGCCGCTTTTTTTTTTACGTCGTTTGCGTTCGGCTTTTTCCGGCGGATAGTTACCCCTGCTATATGAGGGGTAGCTAATGTTAAGTATGGCCGTCATTCCTGCGCCGAGTTTCAAATTTTTACGTCGTTTGCGCAAGTCGGTCTGGAATACGGATGGCCGCAATTTACGTTGCCGCCGAAAACAATGACGTCCTAGCGACGTCATTTGGAGCACGCGCCTGATTTAAATTGTACACTCCCCTTAGCCGCGGAATTTGAATTCCACCGGGGGAGTTACGATCCGCCGGTGCAAGTTTCGAGGTAAGTGCTTTATGAATCATGCACTAGCCTCGCAAAATTGCACCGGCGGATCGTAAATCACATAGATTAGCGGATCTTTAGATCCGCGTAATCTATGTGAATCTAGCCCCATGTCTGAACAAGCACTGTGCCCAACTCACAAACCAGAATAAAGGCTCTCCATTTATCAACCACAAGACTTGCCGTCTAAAGCGGGGGTACACATCGGCAATCCCACAAAGACTCCGGCGGGGGTACGCATCGGCAATCCCACAAAGACTCCGGCGGGGGTACGCATCGGCCCGGCAGCCGTCTAAAGCGCTGGGGCACACGCGTGCACCGGCCCAGCAGCCGTCTAAAGCGCTGGGGCGCGCACCGGCCCGGCAGCCGTCTAAAGCGCTGGGGCGCGCACCGGCCCGGCAGCCGTCTAAAGCGCTGGGGCGCACCGGCCCGGCAGCCGTCTAAAGCGCTGGGGCGCACCGGCCCGGCAGCCGTCTAAAGCGCTGGGGCGCACCGGCCCGGCAGCCGTCTAAAGCGCTGGGGCGCACCGGCCCGACAGCCGTCTAAAGCGCTGGGGTACGCGTGCACCGGCCCGACAGCCGTCTAAAGCGCTGGGGTACGCGCGCACCGGCCCGACAGCCGTCTAAAGCGCTGGGGTACGCGCGCACCGGCCCGACAGCCGTCTAAAGCGCTGGGGTACGCGCGCACCGGCCCGACAGCCGTCTAAAGCGGGGGTGTACGCACGCATCGGCACGACAGCCGTCTAAAGCGGGGGTGTACGCACGCATCGGCGCGACAGCCGTCTAAAGCGCGGGCACGCACGCATCGGCCCTCCAGAGGTTGGGATTGTTGAGAGTACATCCAGTACCGGAAGCGAACACGTTCATATATCTTTCCAAGGGGGTGGTGGGGGGTTGGGGGTTGAGTAGGTAAAAGATGACAGATGCACAACATGCTGGTAAATAAAACCAGTAACAACACAGATGACGAAGACAAGTCAAGACCACTCTCGCTGGCAAATAAAACAAGAAATTGGTCGCACACTGGACCTCCAAAATTATCTTGTCATCTTTATTGTCAAAAAGGTCAGACAGATACAGGCAATGGAAGACGCGTTTCACTAGCGATACGTCTGTATCTGTCTGACCCTTTTGACAATACAGATGACAATAAAGATAATTTTGGAGGTCCAGTGTGCGACCAATTTCTTGTTTTATTCGTCTTCCACGGTGGTGAGCAGAGGTCTGCACCTGCGATCGACCTTGCACCCGATTCTGCCTGGAGCGGTGTGCTTCTCCTTACTCTCGCTGGCAGCTAACCATCCAACTCTGGATAACGTCTCGCCACTAGCCATCTCGCCTTCTCAGAACCAGGGTCTGGTGTGAAGTTCTAGAGAGACCTCAAAAGATTGACTGCAATGAACGCTCTATTGACCCTAGACATTTACCAAGACACTTAAGCCTTTATCGCCCCCCCCTGGACAGTCCTATTGACCTTTGATTGGGAGGGAGAGGGTGTCATTTATTTTGAGGAACCTTGCTCTAGATCAGGGAGTCTCAAAACGGACATCCCTCCAGCTGTTGCAAAACTACAAATCCCATCGTGCCTCTACCTGTGGGAATCATGCTTGTAACTGTCAGCCACGCAATGCATCATGGGACGTGTAGTTTTGCAACATTTGGAGGGCCGCCAGTTTGAGACCCCTGATCTAGACGCCAATAGCTGAAATGCATATACAGGAACAGCTCTACCTTCCAACAGGTCTCAAACTTGTGATGCTACACTGAGGCTTCATGGCTCCACAGCATAAAGAGGTGGAAACACATTTCCAAAGACTGCAATGCTGCAGACGTCACCCGTTGCCATGACTCCTGGCCAGCTCCACAAAGACATGGCGTGACCAGTTTGGCGGAACTCAAGTGTCCTGTACAGAGACCTGACCTCATCCCTACTGACCACCTTTGGGATGAATTGGAACACCGGTGGTGAGCCAGGTCTTCTCATTCAACATCAGTACCCAACCCCATAAATGGGTAAAATTACCCCAGAAGAATGGTGGATGGTACAGCCACAAAAGAGGAGGGGCAGCTCCATATTAATGGCCATGGTTTGGGAATGGGATGACCATCATCACCACACAGCTGCATTGTCAGGTGTCCCCAGACTATTGGTCATATCTTGTGTACTCTGGAAACAGGCTCACCTCTATGAAATTCTCAGAACAGATAATGCATTGCAGTTCGTTGTCCAAGACGTCGTTCATGTGATTGAGAACTTCCTCCTTCTGAGCCTCCACCTTCTCCTTTTCCTTCTGTAAGAGACAGTCAATGACAGCGGTCACAAACCCGAGCACCGACCCCAGGATCTTCTGCTTGCTTAAAACCCACCACAATACGTTTAAAGCTGGAGCCCTGCCGGTGTCAGTTTACAGCAGAGATCGAGGCCTTTCTGCTCTCCAATGTGTGGGATACAGACACCTGGACTCTCCTCTCCTGCACTGAAGTTGCTTACTCCGATTTCCCTGCACACTGTGAGCTCCTCACAATGTGCATTGGGCAAGTCAGATAGAGCCACACGGGACAACTCTGTGAATGTCCTTGAGTGGTCCAGCCAGAGCCCAGACTTGAACCCGATTGAACATCTCTGGAGAGACCTGAAAATGGCTGGGCACCGACGCTCCCCATCCAACCTGATGGAGCTTGAGAGGTCCTGCTAAAGAAGAATGGGAGAAGCTGCCCAAAAATAGGAGTGCTGAGCTTGTAGCATCATACTCAGAAAGACTGGAGGCTGTAAAGTGGGGGGAGCCTGCGACACTCATGGACCGTGCGGGGGAGAGCCTGCGACACTCATGGACCGTGCGGGGGAGAGCCTGCGACACTCATGGACCGTGCGGGGGAGAGCCTGCGACACTCATGGACCGGGCGGGGGAGAGCCTGCGACACTCATGGACCGTGCGGGGGAGAGCCTGCGACACTCATGGACCGTGCGGGGGGAGAGCCTGCGACACTCATGGACCGTGCGGGGGAGAGCCTGCGACACTCATGGACCGTGCGGGGGAGAGCCTGCGACACTCACGGACCGTGCGGGGGAGAGCCTGCGACACTCACGGACCGTGCGGGGGGGAGCCTGCGACACTCGCGGACCGTGCGGGGGAGAGCCTGCGACACTCACGGACCGTGCGGGGGAGAGCCTGCGACACTCACGGACCGTGCGGGGGAGAGCCTGCGACACTCACGGACCGTGCGGGGGAGAGCCTGCGACACTCACGGACCGTGCGGGGGAGAGCCTGCGACACTCACGGACCGTGCGGGGGAGAGCCTGCGACACTCACGGACCGTGCGGGGGAGAGCCTGCGACACTCACGGACCGTGCGGGGGAGAGCCTGCGACACTCACGGACCGTGCGGGGGAGAGCCTGCGACACTCACGGACCGTGCGGGGGAGAGCCTGCGACACTCACGGACCGTGCGGGGGAGAGCCTGCGACACTCACGGACCGTGCGGGGGAGAGCCTGCGACACTCACGGACCGTGCGGGGGAGAGCCTGCGACACTCATGGACCGTGCGGGGGAGAGCCTGCGAGACTCATGGACCGTGGGAGGAGCCTGCGAGACTCATGGACCGTGGGAGGAGCCTGCGAGACTCATGGACCGTGGGAGGAGCCTGCGAGACTCATGGACGTGGGGTTTTTTATTTGTAATAAATTTGCAAAGATTTCAAAACAAACTCCTTTCACGTTGTCATTATGGGGGATTGTGTTTAGAATTTTTTTAGGAAAATAATAAATTGATTCCATTTTGGAATAAGGCTGCAACATAACAAAATGTGGAAAAAAGTGAAGCGCTGTGAATACTTTCCAGATGGACTGTACAGCACACTGTAAATTGTATAGGGTGGGGCTCTCCGCTTTCTTACTTGCATGTCCCAGGAAAAGAGTTAGTAAGAAATACAATGTCTGATTACATCACACGTCCTCACCTTTGTCTCCTGCAGTTCTCGGTTCTTGTCCTGAATAATCTGCTCAAAATCCCAATGGTGGCGATTCAGCTCTTCCATGAGCAGGGAATGCTGGGAAAACATGAGCAGAGGGCTGGCGTTAAATTAAAAGGGTAAATGCACTTTCGCTGGAGAAAATAAAATAATATAGCGTATACAATTGCGATAAAAGTCATATTATAATAGACCGTTATTAAAAATTACCTTTCCTTTTCAATCTGCAGCTTTGTAATTTTCTGTAAAATGCAATATGGCAACCTGGGAGGTGTCCTGTACAATGTCTACAGAACACCCCCCAGAAAACATCACTTCCTGCTTCTGTGATTGGCTCACTGATTTTTTTTCCCCATAAGTCTGCACTAAGATACAAGTCAGATATCAGGCATCCCCTGCAACAAAAATTTCATTTTTTTGGTGAGATACTCCTAATAGGGAAATTGCGTCTAAAAAGGGATGGAGACCCTGCAGCTTTCTTTATTAATGCCCTGCGGGGTGCAGAAGCTGGGTTGATAATGATGAAACCATTAGATAGACTTTCCTACATGGACACAGAGAAACAAACAGCTATTTCTTCAGGGTAAAAAAAAGGTAGGAATCTGCAACAAAGTTTGTTAAAATCCTTGTAATGTACGGAGATCACCCAGAGGGGGATGTTTTTTTTCCCCTCAAAAGTGGAGTTACTCTTTAAGCCAATGTATCCTTCCAGAATGTTTAGCTCCTATTATTGCGTAGTCGTGCTGAAATCTTTCTACATGTGGGGGGGGGGCAGCTCACAGACAAGTGTTTTTTTGTTGGTTCGCCAGCAGTCAAAGCACCAGCATGACAGCCAAGTAACTGGCATTTCCAATACAGATCGGCAATAGCAGCCTACAGATCCCAAATACTGTGTGGGATTTAACCACTTAAGGACCCCTTCACGCCGATATACGTCGGCAGAATGGCACGGCTGGGCACATCAACGTACCTGTACGTTGCCCTTTAAGCCCAGCCGCGGGGTCTGGGCACACCGACCCGGTCCGAAGCTCTGTGACTGCGGACCCGATCGTCGCTGGAGTCCCGCGATCGGTCCACGGAGCTGAAGAACGGGGAGAGCCGTGTGTAAACACAGCTTCCCCCGTTCTTCACTGTGGCGCCGTCATCGATCGTGTGTTCCCTTATATAGGGAATCACAATCGATGACGTCACACCTACAGCCACACCCCCCCTACAGTTAGAAACACATAGGAGGTCACACTTAACCCCTTCAGCGCCCCCTTGTGGTTAACTCCCAAACTGCAATTGCATTTTTAATGGTCCCAAAAATGTGTCAAAAGTGTCCAAAGTGTCCGCCATAATGTCGCAGTCACGAAAAAAATAAAAATAAATCGCTGATCGCCGCAATTAGTAGAAAAAAAAACAAACAATTAATAAAAATGCAATAAAAATATCCCCTATATTGTAAACGCTATAAATTTTGCGCAAACCAATCGATAAACGCTTATTGCGATTTTTTTTAACCAAAAATAGGTAGAAGAAATACGTAACGGCCTAAACTAAGGAAAAAAAAATGTTTTTATATATTTTTGGGGATATTTATTATAGCAAAAAGTAAAAAATATTGCATTTTTTTCAAAACTGACGCTCTATTTTTGTTTATAGTGCAAAAAATTAAAACTGCAGAGGTGATCAAATACCACCAAAAGAAAGCTCTATTTGTGGGGAAAAAAGGACGCCAATTTTGTTTCGGAGCCACGTCGCGCGACCGCACAATTGTCAGTTAAAGCGACGCAGTGCCGAATCTCAAAAACTGGCCAGGCCCTTTAGCTGTCTAAAGGTCAGAGTCTTAAGTGGTTAACCACTTCAGATCCCGCCCATAGTAATGATGTCCACAGATGGGATCTCACAGCCTGGGTGGACGTCATATGACGTCCTGGGCTTCCCAGCCGTCTAGGGGGCGTGCGCGCCAGCGGCATCGCTCTGGACGCGATGCACGTGCCCGGCAGCCGCGATGTCCGCCGGGCACCCACGATTGCCCGCAATCGCGGCAGGACCGTGGCTGTGTGTGTAAACACACAGATCCATGTCCCGTCAGAGGTGAGGAGACCGATGTGTGTTCCCAGTACAGAGGAACACCGATCAGGCTCCTCCCCTTGTGAGCAGGGAACACATTTAACCCCTTCCCTGCCAGTCACATATACTCAAGAGGAACTTCCGTAAAATCCATTTCTCTGAGTTCATAGATGGACACAGCCTTCATTGACCTTAGGGTTATGATCTCCTGGTAGGAAGAAGCATAACCCTAAGGTCAATGAAGGCTGTGTCCGTCTATGAACGAAAGAGAAATACTATTTTGTGTCATTTTCTGAATGCAGCAAGATCTTGTATCCCGCTTAGATGAAAAAAAAAAAAAAGAAAGGAAAGGAAAGAGACACAACCACCTTCAGTGGTCATGTGGCTCAGGAAGGTGGAAGAGCTGAAACGAATGGAAAATGTTGTGTGGACAGGGAGGCAGAAACTAAAGAAATATAAGAAAACATGGTTTCTCTGTAACCTCTTTATCAACTCAGAGAAGGGAGGGATTCTCATCACTGAGAAGAGATGAGATATTATTAATAGAATTATGAATTATGTAGTCTTACTTTTTTTTTTCTCTCTCTTTGGGCATTTGTTAAATATTTTTCTGGGGGTTTCCATATACAACCATGTTTGAGGGATCTCGAATATGGGGTCAGTGAAGGGTAAATATAGGACCAAGGGAAAATAAAGAATCAATGACGAAGAAAAGGATGTGTTGTAAATAGATTGTTTTGTGATTACTACTATAGCTGACTTAGGGAAAACCGTTTTCTCAATAAAAGGAAAAATGTTAAAAAAAAAAAAAAAAAAGGACCTTGAGGCAGCCGACACCTCCAACGTACCAGAATAAGAAAAGGAATGGTCGACATCCAAAATGTTATTTCTTTCTTAAATACATGTACAAAGCTGTAAAACAACCTACTCGTTTCAAACGTTAGTCTTGGCTAAGGACTAACGTCCGAAATGCGTGGGTCGTTTTACAGCTTTGTACATGTATTTAAGAAAGAAATACCATTTTGGATGTCATCCCAAGTGCCGACCATTCCTTTAGGGTTGTCCCGATAACGATACTAGTATCGGTACCGATACCAGGGGAAAATGCTCCGATACTTTACTGATACCTGACTTTCCCTGTATCCTCCTCTAGTTCCCCCATCCGTTCTGCTCTCTCCCTCGATGCTCCTGTGTCTCCCCTCCGTGCCCCTGCCGTTCTGCTCTCCCCCTCCGTGCCCTGTGTCCATTCTCCGTGTCGCTGCTCTTCCCCCTCCGTGCCGCTGCCGTTCTGCTCAACCCCCTCCGTGCCCTGTGTCCATTCTCCGTGCCGCTGCTCTCTCCCCTCCGTGCCCTGTACAATTCTCCGTGCCGCTGCTCTCTCCCCTCCGTGCCCTGTGTCCATTCTCCGTGTCGCTGCTCTTCCCCCTCCGTGCCCTGTACAATTCTCCGTGCCGCTGCTCTCTCCCCTCCGTGCCCTGTACAATTCTCCGTGCCGCTGCTCTCTCCCCTCCGTGCCCTGTACAATTCTCCGTGCCGCTGCTCTCTCCCCTCCGTGCCCTGTACAATTCTCCGTGCCGCTGCTCTCTCCCCTCCGTGCCCTGTACAAATCTCCGTGCCGCTGCTCTCTCCCCTCCGTGCCCTGTACAATTCTCCGTGCCGCTGCTCTCTCCCCTCCGTGCCCTGTACAGTTCTCCGTGCCGCTGCTCTCTCCCCTCCGTGCCCTGTACAATTCTCCGTGCCGCTGCTCTCTCCCCTCCGTGCCCTGTACAGTTCTCCGTGCCGCTGCTCTCTCCCCTCCGTGCCCTGTACAATTCTCCATGCCGCTGCTCTCTCCCCTCCGTGCCCTGTACAATTCTCCGTGCCGCTGCTCTCTCCCATCCGTGCCCTGTACAATTCTCCGTGCCGCTGCTCTCTCCCCTCCGTGCCCTGTACAATTCTCCGTGCCGCTGCTCTCTCCCCTCCGTGCCCTGTACAATTCTCCGTGCCGCTGCTCTCTCCCCTCCGTGCCCTGTACAATTCTCCGTGCCGCTGCTCTCTCCCCTTCGTGCCCTGTACAATTCTCCGTGCCGCTGCTCTCTCCCCTCCGTGCCCTGTACAATTCTCCATGCCGCTGCTCTCTCCCCTCCGTGCCCTGTACAATTCTTCGTGCCGCTGCTCTCTCCCCTCCGTGCCCTGTACAATTCTCCATGCCGCTGCTCTCTCCCCTCCGTGCCCTGTACAAATCTCCGTGCCGCTGCTCTCTCCCCGCCGTGCCCTGTACAATTCTCCGTGCCGCTGCTCTCTCCCCTCCGTGCCCTGTACAATTCTCCATGCCGCTGCTCTCTCCCCTCCGTGCCCTGTACAATTCTCCGTGCCGCTGCTCTCTCCCCGCCGTGCCCTGTACAATTCTCCGTGCCGCTGCTCTCTCCCCTCCGTGCCCTGTACAATTCTCCGTGTCGCTGCTCTCCTCCCTCCGTGCCGCTGCTCTCTCCCCTCCGTGTCCTGTAAAATTCTCCGTGCCGTTGCTCTCCCACCTCTGTCAGGATGGAGAGTCAATGATCACTGACTATCCATTCACATAGGAAAAAAGAAAACCGCGCTACTACACAAATGAACTAAAGGCAGCAGCTAACGTGCGATACACACAATAGAAAACAAAACAAAACGTGCCGTATTGGCGCGGCTTTTTGTTTTCTATCCATTCCCATAACTGAGCATCGTAACCTGTGTTTACGATGCTTCAGTTTATGAATGGAGAGGAGCTTCTGTCCATTCATTTCCAGTGCAGCTGAGAAAGGGACTGGGGAATCTGTGTCCCTAGTCCCTTTCTCAAAGGGGAGATGTCAGAGGTCTGTTAAGACCCCTGATATCTCACCAAAGCCCCCCAACATGGCTAAGAAAAAAAAAATAGCAATAAATAAAAATTATTAATTGTAAAAAAATAATACATATTAAAATAAAAAACAAAACACACTGACACATCCACCCCCCCCCCCCAAGGAAAAATTTAAATAAACAACCAAAAATTGTGAAAAATTTAAATTGTAAAATAAAAAAAATACTGACACATGGCATATAAAAGAAAAAAAAAAAAAAAAAAAAAAAAAAAAAAAAAAAAAAAAAGGTATCGGTATCGGTGAGGACTTGGGGAAAAAAAAAAAAAAAAAAAAAAAAAAAAAATATCGGTACTTGTACTCGGTCTTAAAAAAGTGGTATCGGGACAGCCCTACTTTCCTTTTTCAGCAAGCTTTGTTGAAGCTTTTAAAGTATCATTCAGCTCCAGTTTGGCAATGTTGAACATGGATCCTAATGGCAATGCCGGTTGCCACTTTAAAAACAAGCTGCTAGCAGGCTTTTAAACAAGCTTCAGGAAGTGCTAAGGCCTGCTAGCAGTTTTTGTTTAAAGTGGCAATCAGAACTCACATTAGGTTCCGTGTTCAACATTGCCAAACTGGAGCTGAATGGTACTTTGAAAGCTTCAATAAAGCTTGGTGAAATCTCTGCAAATGCTTTGTCAAAGCTTGGCTTTCAATCCTGCTCAAGCTGAAGCCCGTGAAACAGGCCTAAGGCTATCTATTCTAAACCAGGGCAGGGCTGCATTTTATCTCTTCATTAGCAGCGCAATGCACGTTGTGCGGGTGTGTTGTGGAACAACACTGGGCTGCCATTCAAAGTGAATGTCACTGCAACACGCCCAACATGCATACGTGTTACTACGAATGGGTCCCTTATTAGACAGATGATGGCCATACAGGACTCTACCTCTTGCAGTAGTTGGCTGAGCTGCTCCTTCAGATGGACCTCTTCGGCGACCTTGGACTCGGTGGATGAGTTCTACAAGACAAGAGAATTATCTGATACAACCTCAAAAATACTTCCTTTGCTTTTCCTGAGAGACCCCTGCAGGGTGCCACCACCCACCCCCCTTCTGAAGAAGCCGGCTGTCTGGCTACTACACTGACCAGCTGGGTTCAATAAAATTACATTTTCTGACTAGGAACCCTTTCGCTGCCAGAGCCATTTCTACATTTTTTTTGCACACGTTTAAAGAAAATATATATATATATATATATTTTGGTCTGAAGATTGCACAAAACCCCCCAAACATTATATGCTTTCTGAAAGCATACAGCCTAGAGCAGGGATATGCAATTAGCAGACCTCCAGCGGCTTCAAAACTACAAGTCCCACCATGCCTCGGCGTGTCATGCTTGTGGCTGTCAGTCTTGCTATGCCTCATGGGACTTGTAGTTCTGCAACAGCTGGAGGTTCAGCTAACTGCACATCCCTGGCCTAGAGAATAAGATAGCAACAATTCCAATTTTTTGTTACACCATATTAGCAAAAAGGATTGACCGATTTTTGAGGGGGTGCTTTGAGGGCATTTTATGTGCTTGGGTGTCTATTTTACAATTTTTTTTTTTTTACTTACCCCCACCCCCCCCATATCACATAGGGAACTAAAAGCCCCCCATTGTGATGTTTTTTTGGCGACTGTTTTTCTTTAACCGCTTAACGCCCGCCGCACGTATATGTACGTCCACAGAATGGCACGTACAGGCATATGGGCGTACATATACGTCCCTGCCTTCTTGCGGGTCAGGGGTCCAATCGGGACCCCCCCCCCGGTACATGCTGCGGGCGTCTTACCTTCGGGAGAGATCCGTGATGAGGGGGCGGCTGTTCCTTTTATGTCGGCCCCCTCGTGATCGCTCCTAGCCAATCCGGCAACCCCCCCCCGCCGTGTGACTTCCTCTGCCTGTGTAATGTAAACACTGGCAGAGGAAGTGATGTCAGCTCTCCTCTCGGCGGTATTTTCAATCCGACGAGAGGAGAGAAGACATCACAGTAAGTGGCACCAACACTACACTGACACCACACACATAGGCACACTTAAGCCCTTCCGATAACCCCCCCCCCCCTGTCACAGTGTCACTGATTGCAGTGATCATATATGTACTGATCACTGCATTTAGGGTCAGTGTGACAGGCAGTTAGTGTTAGGTCCAGGGTAGCCCCGTACCCCCCTAATAAAGGTTTAACCCCTTGATCACCGCCCTAGTTAACCCTTTCACCCCCTATTGCCAGTGTCACTAAGCAATCGGTTTTCTGATCGCTGTATTAGTGTCACTGTTGCCGCTAGGTAGCTAATTCTTTTTTCATATTGCGATTTTTTTTTTACTAAAGACATGTGGCTGAATACATTTTGGCCTACATTTTTGACTAAAATTTAGTTTATTCGATTTTTCTTATAACAAAAAGTAAAAAATATTGTTTTTTTTTCCAAAAATGTCTCTATTTTTGTTTATAGCGCAAAAAATAAAAAAATCGCAGAGGCAATCAAATACCATCAAAAGAAAGCTCTATTTGTGGGAAGAAAAGGACGCAAATTTTGTATGTGAGCCAAGTCGCACGACCGTGCAATTGTCTGTTAAAGCGGCACAGTGCCGAATCGCAAAAAAGCCTTTGGCCATTTAGCAGCATATTGGTCTGGGGCTTAAGTGGTTAATGAGACACCTGGGGTCTAAAGCAGTGGTTCTCGACCCTGCCCTCAAACAGGCCATGTTTGCAGGTTTTGCTTTATCTTGCACAGGTGCTAAATCAGAGTCAATAGCTTGGTATTTTAGACAACCATTTTATCCAAGAGAAAATCCCAAAACATGGCCTGTTGGGGGTACTTGGAGGACAGGGTTGAGAACCACTGGTCTAGAAGACCTCCGATGTCTCACCTGTGCTCCAATGAATCTCATGCAGTGCCATCTACAGGCTGAGAAAACTCAGACGTGGACCTAGAAATGGCGTTTTACACATTTCCAGGTCAGCAAGAAGAAGGGAAGCAGAACGGACGCATGCTCGCTTGGCTCCCTACCCTCTAGCTGGTGGAACTCAGCATGCCAGTCCTGCATGCACAGAGTGGGTGGGTGGCCTTTAATGGGGGGGGGGGGTTGAAGCCACGGGATCACTTCTATCCGACAGCCAGCAATTGGCTTGTCAGATATACACACATGCCCAGTTGCTGCAGCCACGGGGAGTGTGTCAACACCCCCTGCTGTACAACGTATGGACCCGGCAGTAAACGGGTTAAAGCTGTAGTTTAATCCGATTATATTTTGCCTTCCCCGATTCTTCTATTCACATGCTTATAAAATTAGTAGAGCAGGAATTATGAGAATCCTTCCTATAAGCAAGGGGACCCTTCTCCACAGGCCACCTATGTAAGTGGAACCTTCTGCATGAACTACCAACACAACAGAGTCCCTTCTGTACTGACCACCAGGGTAAGGGGTCACTTTTCAATGAGCCACCAATTTAAGGGGGATTCTTCTTCCCTGATCACAAATGGACAGGGTTTCACTTTCTTCTGCTGTCCACCAGTGAAAAAGGGCACCTTTACCATTCACTTCCAGTCAAATGGAACCCTATACACTGATCACCAGTACAAGAGGGCTCGTTGTCACTGATCATCATGTAAGCGGCCATTTACCCACTGGTTAAATGCTTCTTTATGCATAGGCGTAGAGGAATTAACCACTTCCCGACCGCCGCATGTAGATATACGTCGGCAGAATGGCACATCAACGTACCTGTACGTGCCTGCCTAGACGTGGGTCGGGGGTCCGATCGGGACCCCCCCCGCTACACGCGGTGGTCGGGTTCCCTCGGGGAGCGATCCAGGACGACGGCGCGGCTATTTGTTTATAGCCGCTCCGTCGCGATCGCTCCCCGGAGCTGAAGAACGGGGAGAGCCGTATGTAAACACGGCTTCCCCGTGCTTCACTATGGCGCTGCATCGATCGAGTGATCCCCTTTATAGGGGAGACTCGATCGATGACGTCATTCCTACAGCCACACCCCCCTACAGTTGTAAACACACACTAAGTGTACACTAAATCCTACAGCGCCACCTGTGGTTAACTCCCAAACTGCAACTGTCATTTTCACAATAAACAATGCAATTTAAATGCATTTTTTGCTGTGAAAATGACAATGGTCCCAAAAATGTGTCAAAATTGTCCGAAGTGTCCGCCATAATGTAGCAGTCACGAAAAAAATCGCTGATCGACGCCATTAGTAGTAAAAAAATAAAAATAAAAATGCAATAAAACTATCCCCTATTTTGTAAACGCTATAAATTTTGCGCAAACCAATCGATAAACGCATTTGCATTGCATTTTTTTCAAAATTGTCGCTCTATTTTTGTTTATAGAGCAAAAAATAAAAACCGCAGAGGTGATCAAATACCACCAAAAGAAAGCTCTATTTGTGGGGAAAAAAGGACGCCAATTTTGTTTGGGAGCCACAGCCACTACATCTCATAGGTAAATAGGCAGTATCACTTGCCTTACACTCACTATGGCGCTTTCCTCTTCTCCTTCTAGGGCTTCAGGCTATGGGCCATTTCTTTGCATCATTGCATACAATGCAGGGCTATAAGCCCTGCATTGTATGTGGAGGTAGGCATTAGACTGTGGCTGGGCCAGCCACAGTCCAATGCCTACCTCCTCCACATGCAATGCAGGGCTAGTAGCCCTGCATTATATGCAATGATGCAAAGAAATGGCCCATAGCCTGAAGCCCCAGAAGGAGAAGAGGAAAGCGCCATAGTGAGTGTAAGGCAAGTGATACTGCCTATTTACCTATGAGATGTAGTCGCTGTTGGGCAGCGCTATTGTATTCAAGCAACCTCGTGTCCACAATTGCTGCCAATAGAGATTCCCCCATCCATGCTTTAAGTATAGATAGGAGACTCAAACTTTTCTCAAGTTCAGCGCATTACTACTATATATATTCTTACTTTGCTCTGCTGCTCTTCTTGCATCCTATGCACCTCGTTGACCCTCTGCAGATGTTCTTTTCTTTTGCTGACCATCTGATTCTGGAGATCGATAAGCTCCTGCCTGCATTTCAGCTGACAATGGGTATCCTCTGATGGGCTCTGCTGTGGATCTTTCATGTTTCGCATGTCTTTGTGTTTTTTCTGGACCCGAACGTTTAGGCTGCGTAGATCTGCTATAGACTCTCTCATCCTGGACAGCTGCAAAGTGTTCATGCACTGCTGCTGGGTAGCCGCTATGATGTCCAAGTCCGATTCCAGCTGCTCTGCAAGTACTGTTGGCTGTTTGGACAGGTCAGGCTTTGGCAATTTTGCAAGCTGTTCTTCTCTTCGTGGGAGCTTGGCTCTGGACATACTAGAGGTACCAACCTCCGTTCCAGGAGTCTCGGAATCTTCACAGTTAAGTTTGCGCTTGTTTCGCGGAGGTTTGCTCTTTGCGAACAGAAATGGTCGGATTTTCCCCATGTTCTCCTGGACCAGTACATACTCAAACTCAGGTGTGTCCGCATTTGGAAGAGGTACGCCAAACTGGACAGAGGATCCTTTGGTCAGTGTGTAAGGTTTGCTTGCATCCAGTCTCTCATTGTTCACCCACACTCCATTCAAGCTCTGCAAGTTGGTCAAAAAAAACAAAACAAAAAAACGAATCACAAAAAATAAAACAAAAAAAACAAAGTATGCAGGGTTGGGGAAATCGGATCTTAGGATGTGGACCGAGAAGCAATGCCGTTGATCTATGCATGTGAGGCGGGAAGCAATGGCACCGATGTATGCATGTGAGGCGGGAAGCAATGGCACAGATGTATGCATGTGAGGCGGGAAGCAATGGCACCGATGTATGCATGTGAGGCGGGAAGCAATGGCACCGATGTATGCATGTGAAGCGGGAAGCAATGGCACCGATCTATTTTGCGGGAAGCAATGGCACCGATCTATTTTGCGGGAAGCAATGGCACCGATCTATGCATGGGAAGTGGGAAGCAATGGCACCGATCTATGCATGGGAAGTGGGAAGCAATGGCACCGATCTATGCATGGGAAGTGGGAAGCAATGGCACCGATCTATGCATGGGAAGTGGGAAGCAATGGCACCGATCTATGCATGGGAAGTGGGAAGCAATGGCACCGATCTATGCATGGGAAGTGGGAAGCAATGGCACCGATCTATGCATGGGAAGTGGGAAGCAATGGCACCGATCTATGCATGGGAAGTGGGAAGCAATGGCACCGATCTATGCATGGGAAGTGGGAAGCAATGGCACCGATCTATGCATGGGAAGTGGGAAGCAATGGCACCGATCTATGCATGGGAAGTGGGAAGCAATGGCACCGATCTATGGACGTGAAGTGGGAAGCAATGGCACCGATCTATGCATGGGAAGTGGGAAGCAATGGCACCGATCTATGCATGGGAAGTGGGAAGCAATGGCACCGATCTATGCATGGAAGTGGGAAGCAATGGCACCGATCTATGCATGGGAAGTGGGAAGCAATGGCACCGATCTATGCATGGGAAGTGGGAAGCAATGGCACCGATCTATGGACGTGAAGTGGGAAGCAATGGCACCGATCTATGGACGTGAAGTGGGAAGCAATGGCACCGATCTATGGACGTGAAGTGGGAAGCAATGGCACCGATCTATGGACGTGAAGTGGGAAGCAATGGCACCGATCTATGGACGTGAAGTGGGAAGCAATGGCACCGATCTATGGACGTGAAGTGGGAAGCAATGGCACCGATCTATGGACGTGAAGTGGGAAGCAATGGCACCGATCTATGGACGTGAAGTGGGAAGCAATGGCACCGATCTATGGACGTGAAGTGGGAAGCAATGGCACCGATCTATGGACGTGAAGTGGGAAGCAATGGCACCGATCTATGGACGTGAAGTGGGAAGCAATGGCACCGATCTATGGACGTGAAGTGGGAAGCAATGGCACCGATCTATGGACGTGAAGTGGGAAGCAATGGCACCGATCTATGGACGTGAAGTGGGAAGCAATGGCACCGATCTATGGACGTGAAGTGGGAAGCAATGGCACTGATCTATGGACGTGAAGTGGGAAGCAATGGCACTGATCTATGGACGTGAAGTTGGAAGCAATGGCACTGATCTATGGACGTGAAGTGGGAAGCAATGGCACTGATCTATGGACGTGAAGTGGGAAGCAATGGCACTGATCTATGGACGTGAAGTAGGAAGCAATGGCACCGATCTATGGATGTGAAGTGGGAAGCAATGGCACCGATCTATGGATGTGAAGTGGGAAGCAATGGCACCGATCTATGGATGTGAAGTGGGAAGCAATGGCACCGATCTATGGATGTGAAGTGAGAAGCAATGGCACCGATCTATGGATGTGAAGTGGGAAGCAATGGCACCGATCTATGGATGTGAAGTGGGAAGCAATGGCACCGATCTATGGATGTGAAGTGGAAAGCAATGGCACCGATCTATGGATGCGAGGTGGGAAGCAATGGCACCGATCTATGCATGTGAAGTGGGAAGCAATGGCACCAATCTATGCATGTGAAGTGGGAGGCAATGGCACTGATCTATGGATGTGGAAGGAGAAGCGATGGCACCGATCTATGGGTGTGAAGTGGGAAGCAACGGCACCGATCTATGGGTGTGAAGTGGGAAGCAATGGCACTGATCTATGGATGTGAAGTGGGAAGCAATGGCACCGATCTTTGGATGCGAAGTGGGAAGCAATGGCACCGACCTATGGGTGTGAAGTGAGAAGCAATGGCACCGACCTATGGGTGTGAAGTGGGAAGCAATGGCACCGATCTATGGATGTGAAGTGGGAAGCAATGGCACCGATCTATGGATGCGAAGTGGGAAGCAATGGCACCGACCTATGGGTGTGAAGTGAGAAGCAATGGCACCGACCTATGGGTGTGAAGTGGGAAGCAATGGCACTGATCTATGAATGTGAAGTGGGAAGCAATGGCACCGATCTATGCATGTGAAGTGGGAAGCAATGGCACCGATCTATGGATGTGAAGTGGGAAGCAATGGCACCGATCTATGGATGTGAAGTGGGAAGCAATGGCACCGATCTATGGATGTGAAGTGGGAAGCAATGGCACTGATCTATGGATGTGGAAGGAGAAGCGATGGCACCGATCTATGGATGTGAAGTGGGAAGCAATGGCACCGATCTATGGATGTGAAGTGGGAAGCAATGGCACCGATCTATGGACGTGAAGTGGGAAGCAATGGCACCGATCTATGGACGTGAAGTGGGAAGCAATGGCACTGATCTATGGACGTGAAGTGGGAAGCAATGGCACCGATCTATGGATGTGGAAGGAGAAGCAATGGCACCGATCTATGGACGTGGAAGGAGAAGCCAGGAAACGCACAGAAGTGATATTCAAGCACCTAGAGAAATGACAGGCTGTGTAAAGTGAAGCATTGGAAGGCCCAGACTTACACTGTTATCGGTGGCTGTCCACTGGCCCTGTGCGTTCTGCCGGAAGATGCAGTGCGTCCGGGAAATCATTAGAGGGCATGACGTAGAGACCAGCTGGTAGGTGACCCCGATCCCTCTTCCCACAGTCACCTGTTGGACAGACAAAATGATTCATTACAAATACAATAAAAAAGTAATAAACACCACTGATTAATAAAAGATACATTTTCACATCACGTCTTTTGATAGAAGACAGTCACAGCGAGAATGCCACAATGGCGACTGACCGCTAGACCCAAGCACTGCACCGTAGAACGCATATATACTCCTATATACTGAGGGGGTATAGGTTCCCTCAGACAGTATTAGTCGCTCCTATATACTGGGGGATATAGATTCCCTCAGAGAGTACTAGTCGCTCCTCTATACTGAGGGGGGTATAGGTTCCCTCAGACAGTACTAGTCGCTCCTCTATTCTGAGGGGGGGGTAAAAGTTCCCTCAGACAGTACTAGTCGCTCCTCTATACTGAGGGGGTGTAGGTTCCCTCAGACAGTACTAGTCGCTCCTCTGTACTGAGGGGGGTGTAGGCCCCCTCAGACAGTACTAGTCGCTCCTCTATACTGAGGGGGGTATAGGTTCCCTCAGACAGTACTAGTCGCTCCTCTGTACTGAGGGGGGTATAGGTTCCCTCAGACAGTACTAGTCGCTCCTCTGTACTGAGGGGGGTATAGGCCCCCTCAGACAGTACTAGTCGCTCCTCTGTACTGAGGGGGGGTATAGGTTCCCTCAGACAGTACTAGTCACTCCTCTGTACTGAGGGGGGGTATAGGTTCCCTCAGACAGTACTAGTCGCTCCTCTGTACTGAGGGGGGTGTAGGTTCCCTCAGACAGTACTAGTCGCTCCTCTGTACTGAGGGGGGGTATAGGTTCCCTCAGACAGTACTAGTCGCTCCTCTGTACTGAGGGGGGGTATAGGTTCCCTCAGACAGTACTAGTCGCTCCTCTGTACTGAGGGGGGTATCCCTCAGACAGTACTAGTCGCTCCTCTGTACTGAGGGGGTTATAGGTTCCCTCAGACAGTACTAGTCGCTCCTCTATCCTGAGGGGGGGGGGGGGGTAAAAGTTCCCTCAGACAGTACTAGTCGCTCCTCTATACTGAGGGGGGTATAGGTTCCCTCAGACAGTACTAGTCGCTCCTCTGTACTGAGGGGGGGTGTAGGTTCCCTCAGACAGTACTAGTCGCTCCTCTGTACTGAGGGGGGTGTAGGTTCCCTCAGACAGTACTAGTCGCTCCTCTATACTGAGGGGGGTATAGGTTCCCTCAGACAGTACTAGTCGCTCCTCTATTCTGAGGGGGGGGGGTAAAAGTTCCCTCAGACAGTACTAGTCGCTCCTCTATACTGAGGGGGTGTAGGTTCCCTCAGACAGTACTAGTCGCTCCTCTATACTGAGGGGGGGTATAGGTTCCCTCAGACAGTACTAGTCGCTCCTCTGTACTGAGGGGGGTATAGGTTCCCTCAGACAGTACTAGTCGCTCCTCTGTACTGAGGGGGGTGTAGGTTCCCTCAGACAGTACTAGTCGCTCCTCTGTACTGAGGGGGGGTGTAGGTTCCCTCAGACAGTACTAGTCGCTCCTCTGTACTGAGGGGGGGTATAGGTTCCCTCAGACAGTACTAGTCGCTCCTCTGTACTGAGGGGGTATAGGTTCCCTCAGACAGTACTAGTCGCTCCTCTGTACTGAGGGGGTATAGGTTCCCTCAGACAGTACTAGTCGCTCCTCTATCCTGAGGGGGGTGTAGGTTCCCTCAGACAGTACTAGTCGCTCCTCTGTACTGAGGGGGGTATAGGTTCCCTCAGACAGTACTAGTCGCTCCTCTGTACTGAGGGGGGTGTAGGTTCCCTCAGACAGTACTAGTCGTTCCTCTGTACTGAGGGGGTGTAGGTTCCCTCAGACAGTACTAGTCGCTCCTCTGTCCTGAGGGGGGTATAGGTTCCCTCAGACAGTACTAGTCGCTCCTCTGTCCTGAGGGGGGTATAGGTTCCCTCAGACAGTACTAGTCGCTCCTCTGTACTGAGGGGGGTGTAGGTTCCCTCAGACAGTACTAGTCACTCCTCTGTACTGAGGGGGGGTATAGGTCCCCTCAGACAGTACTAGTCGCTCCTCTGTACTGAGGGGGGTGTAGGTTGCCTCAGACAGTACTAGTCGCTCCTCTGTACTGAGGGGGTATAGGTTCCCTCAGACAGTACTAGTCGCTCCTCTGTACTGAGGGGTACATAGGTTCCCTCAGACAGTACTAGTCGCTCCTCTGTACTGAGGGGGGTGTAGGTTCCCTCAGACAGTACTAGTCGCTCCTCTATCCTGAGGGGGGTGTAGGTTCCCTCAGACAGTACTAGTCGCTCCTCTGTACTGAGGGGGGGTATAGGTTCCCTCAGACAGTACTAGTCGCTCCTCTGTACTGAGGGGGGGTATAGGTTCCCTCAGACAGTACTAGTCGCTCCTCTATACTGAGGGGGGTGTAGGTTCCCTCAGACAGTACTAGTCGCTCCTCTGTACTGAGGGGTACATAGGTTCCCTCAGACAGTACTAGTCCCTCCTCTGTACTGAGGGGGGTGTAGGTTCCCTCAGACAGTACTAGTCGCTCCTCTGTACTGAGGGGGGTATAGGTTCCCTCAGACAGTACTAGTCGCTCCTCTGTACTGAGGGGTACATAGGTTCCCTCAGACAGTACTAGTCGCTCCTCTGTACTGAGGGGTACATAGGTTCCCTCAGACAGTACTAGTCCCTCCTCTGTACTGAGGGGGGTGTAGGTTCCCTCAGACAGTACTAGTCGCTCCTCTATCCTGAGGGGGGTGTAGGTTCCCTCAGACAGTACTAGTCGCTCCATTGTACTGAGGGGGGTGTAGGTTCCCTCAGACAGTACTAGTTAGCCCTAGTAAGGCCTCTCTCACCTCTTCCCCCTCAGGCAGTATAAGCCGCTCCTGGGTCCCCCCGACTCTCCTCAGACACCAGCACAGCTCCCCGTCCTCCGCCATCGCCAACCGAACGGCACCGGAGGCCGCATCCAGTCAAACTCTCCCCTGTCTGCGCGCGCGCTGTCAGGGGGAGCAACACGCATGCGCGTCCCCGGATTAATTCTTGACGCAACCGACAGGGGGGGGTGGCAAACGCCGCCTCAGCAATGTACACAGAGCTCGCACGTGATAAAGCGTAGCCAATAGGATCTACTATTGCTTTTAGGGGCGGGGTTAGCACTAGATAAAAAAAAAAGAAGCCTGTGATTGGGCGTATTATATGTCACACTCAGTAAGTAGGAGGGGTATAACTAGGAAATCCCCGTGTGCGGCCTATGGGCGGGGCATGTGGCGAACGTCCTCCAATAAGCAGTGGGCTGAGGTTGGACGTGAAGGAAGGGTTCTGTCAGCGTAAAAGGGGACGGGGTTAGTTGATGCAAACGAAAACGGGGCTGGATATACAGCGGCTTGTCATTGGCTGTCACCGTGAGTAAACGGAGCTGTGATTGGCGGACGGGGGAGATGCGCTGGCTGTGGAAAGTTCGGGGTTCCGTGCTGTGAGGTGAGCGGGGTGCCGCGCTCAGGTGTGTGGAGGAGGGGGTTCGGGAAGGAGCAGGCAGTGTCCTGCTCGGTGAGGTTCTCCCGCTGTGCCCAGTGTGGGTCGGGGCCTCTTCTCCGCCACTGTCCGGTGTCAGTTCTTCCCCCGTCAGTCCCGGGGTTTCGGACACCCTCCGGATGGGGCTGTTGTAGGCCGTGTATGGGGGAGGGGAGGTGTTCTATACACATATATATGTCAGCTGAGCGATGTGACAGGTGTGGGGGAGGGGCTCTGTAGTCCCCCTCATAGGGTGACAACGCTGCTTCTCCTCTATAGAGGACAGGAAGTGTGTTACTGGCAGGACCGTCAGTGCTTGGCCCCTCCCCCTCTGATGTAGGGATGGGTGCGCGCCCCTCTGATGTTGGGATAGGTGGGGGGTAGGGTGTGTTGATGGGTTTGCGCCCCCCTGATGTAGGGTACGGGTTTGCGCCCCCTGATGTAGGGGGTAGGGATGGGTGCGCGCCCCCCTGATGTTGGAATAGGTGGGGGTAGGGTGTGTTGACGGGTTTGCGCCCCCTGATGTAGGGATGGGTGCGTGCCCCCCTCATGTAGGGTGTGTTGATGGGTGCGTGCCCCCCTCATGTAGGGTGTGTTGATGGGTGCGCGCCCCCTCTGATGTAGGGTGTGATGGGTGCGCGCCCCCTCTGATGTAGGGTGTGATGGGTGCGCGCCCCCTCTGATGTAGTGTGTGATGGGTGCGCGCCCCCTCTGATGTAGGGTGTGATGGGTGCGCGCCCCCTCTGATGTAGTGTGTGATGGGTGCGCGCCCCCTCTGATGTAGGGTGTGATGGGTGCGCGCCCCCTCTGATGTAGGGTGTGATGGGTGCGCGCCCCCTCTGATGTAGTGTGTGATGGGTGCGCGCCCCTCTGATGTAGGGGGTAAGGATGGGTGCGCTCCCCCTCTGGTATAGTGGGTGAGATGAGTGCGCGCCTCTGATGTAGGGATGGGTGCGCGCCCCCTCTGGTATAGTGGGTGGGATAGCTGCGCGCCCTTCTGATGTGTGGGGTGGGTGCGCGCTAGTGTGGGGTGGGTGCGTCCCTCTGATGTAGGGATGGCTGCGCGCCCCCTCTGGTATAGTGGGTGAGATGGGTGCGCGCCCTTCTGATGTGTGGGGTGGGTGTGCGCCCCCTCTCATGTAGGGTGTGTTAATGGGTGTGCCCCTCTGATGTGTAGGGATGGGTGCATGCCCCCTCTGGTATAGTGGGTGAGATAGGTGCGCGCCCTTCTGGTGTGTGGGGTGGGTGCGCGCTGGTGTAGGGTGTGTTGATGGGTTTGCCCCTCTGATGTAGGGGTGGGTGCGCTCCCCCTCTGGTGTAGTGGGTGGGATAGCTGCGCGCCCTTCTGATGTGTGGGGTGGGTGTACGCCCTCTCTGATGTAGTGTGTGATGGGTGCGTGCCCCCCTGATATAGGGTGTGTTAATGGGTGCGCCCCTCTGATGTAGGGATGGGTGCGCGCCCCCTCTGGTATAGTGGGTGGGATAGCTGCGCGCCCTTCTGATGTGTGGGGTGGGTCCTCGCTGGTGTAGGGCGTGTTGATGGGTGCGCCCCTCTGATGTAGGGGGTAGGAATGGGTACGCGCCCCCTCTGGTGTAGTGGGTGGGATAGCTGCACGCCCTTCTGATGTGTGTGATGGGTGTGCGCCCCCCTGATATAGGGTGTGTTAATGGGTGCGCCCCTCTGATGTAGGGGGTAGGGATGGGTACGCGCCCCCTCTGGTATAGTGGGTAAGATAGACGCGCGCCCTTCTGATGTGTGGGGTGGGTGTGTTGATGGGTGCGTGCCCATCTGATGTAGTAGTATACATCTCTCTGACATCTGACTCTTTCCCTTCCCTCTAGGTGGCGCTCTCGTGAGATTGGACGATGTCGGAGGACTGGGAGGGGAAGACGCTCGGACTCCACCCAGAAGAGGTGCGCTTTGACTCGGGTCTGGCGGACTCTCTGCAGTCTCTGCAGGATGAAGGTCTCTCCCGATATCCCGGAACCTCCAATCCGGACTCCTCCTCCCTCCACCACCAGTCCAAGGAGCAGCAGGCTGAGGCTCAGGACTCGGAGCGTATAGACTCCTCCTATGGATCCGCCTCCATCACAGATAGCCTGCCCCCTACTGGACACCCCGAGAGCACCGAACCCACCCCACGGACTCTGATTGGGGAACCGGACATCCTGGTGGCAGAGAGGGCTCCACAGACTGGCACTGTGCCCCTTACAGAGGACACTCCCCCAATTGGCACAGAGCCCAACCCACAGACTGCCAGCCTTCCCCCTAGGGGGGTCACCGGGAGCCTAGGCACCGAGCACATCAACAGCTTCACCTACCTGTCAGAGGAGGGCGACACGTGAGTACTGTGGGTGGGGGGCTGTATTCCCTTTACACCAAACATGGTCGCTCCTTCCTATAGGAGGGCACAGGGACCCGGGGAGGAGGCAGAACCAATGCTGAAGAAGCCGGGCAACAGAGGAGCTTACACTCTAATGTCTCCCCCCCAACAGTCACATATGGTTGTTATTATAGAGCTGCATGATTCTGGCTAAATTTAGTGTGTGTGTGTGTGTGTGTGTGTGTGTGTCTCCTTCCAAGAAAAAAAAAATCATGATTCTCGCGGTGTAACATCTTTCAAATTTATACAAAAAAAAACTTGGAAAACTTTTTTTTAATTTTTTTTATTCATTGAAGTGTGTGTGTGTGGGATTTATTTATTTTTTTCACACAAAAAAATGCATTTGAAGTACCGCTGCGCAAATACAGTATGACATAATATATTGCAACAACCGCCATTTTTTTTTTCTCTAAGGTCTCTGCTAAAAAAAAAAAAAAAAAAAAATATTGAGCTAGATTCAGCAAGGGTGTACGTTGGCGTATCTATAGATTCGCCGCGTAAATTCGAAGCTGCGCCGGTGTATCTTTTTTCTGTATTCAGAAAGCAAGATACGCCGGAATTAGCCTAAGATCCGACTGGCGTAAGTCTCTTACGCCGTCGTATCTTAGGGCGCATATTTACGCTGGCCGCTAGGTGGCGCTTCTGTCGTTTTCGGCGTAGAATATGCAAATGACCTAGATACACCGATTCACAAACGTACGTGCGCCCGGCGAAATTTTTTACGTCGTTTGCGTAAGGCTTTTCCGGCGTAACGTTGCTCCTGCTTCTATGAGGCGTACGCAATGTTAAGTATGGACGTCGTTCCCGCGTCAAATTTTGAATTTTTTTTACGTTGTTTGCGAATAGGGCTTTTTTTCGTAAATTACGTCCATGTCGAAAGCATTGACGATTTGCGGCGGAATTTCGAGCATGCGCACTGGGATTCTTTCACGAACGGCGCAGGCGCCGTTCGTTAAAGACGTCATTTACGCGGGGTCATGTTTTATTTACATAAAACACGCCCACCTTTTGAAAATTTGAATTTGGCGCGCTTACGCCTGCTGATTTGCGCTACGCCACCGCAACTTACAGAGCAAGTGCTTTGTGAATACTGCACTTGCCCGTCTAAGTTGCGGCGGCGTAGCGTAAATAACATACTCTACGCCCGCACAAACTTACGGCGGGCTACTTGAATCTAGCCCTATATATGTTTGACGATTCAAAGTAATTTTTCTAGCAGAAAGTGTGTGTGTGTGTGTGTGTGTGTGTGTGTGTGTGTGTGTGTGTGTGTATAATTTTTTTTTTAGGGCCGAAACAACTAATCGATTATGAAATTAATCGATTACAATTTTCATAATCGATTAATCGGCCAGTAACATAATGGGGTTAAAAAAACTAAAATTAGTACTAATATAATAATTTATATTACTATAAATAGTACAAAAAAAGCTAATCGCTACTGTAATTATTACTTTCACTGTCCCACAGTAAAAAAATGAACCCCTTACAGTAGCGTTTATTTGCTCTTTTTATTTTTTTAACCCCATTATGTTACTAAACATCTCAGGCCTGGGGTCACACCTCTGTTTTTTGGTGCTTTTTGCAGAAACCCACTACAGTTCATTTACATTTTTTCCTATGGGACACGTTCACATCCATGATTTATTTTTCCCACTGCTGCGTATTTGGAAAGGGCAAGGAGTTTTTAACGCAAAACGGTGCTATTTTTTATTTTTTTTTGGTTCAATAGACTTCAATGGAGAAGCTGCAGAAAAGCATGTAATGTGTTTTTTGCGGCAATTTGTGTTTTGTAATCTGCCCAACAACAAATTGGCCCCAAAAAAATGCTAAAAAATTTTTTTTTTTGTCTATTATCCGATTAATCGAACCAATAATCGGCCAACTAATCGATTATTAAAATAATCGTTAGTTGCAGCCCTAATTTTTTTTGATTTTTTATTTAAGCAATAAATGTCAGAAAATGTTGGTCTTTAATTGGTTAAACTTCCCTCATCTACAGACCAAAGTGCATTCCTTTTTGATCTAAAAGATATGAGAGATACAGTGCATCTCTGAGGAATGTTGATAAACATTGCCAGCTTTTTTTATCATTTATATATTTGACAGCTCTGAGCGGCTTTGCGCTTGTCGCATAGAATCAAGGAAATCTTGGGTAAAGATTGTGTGTGTGTGTGTGTGGGGTTGGCGGTTGAATCGAGACTGCGATCAGTTAACGATTAATCGAGCGGCTCTGTTATTATACATTTATATAGCTCTGACATATACCACAGCGCTGTACAGAGAACACTGAGCCAATCGCATCAGTCTCTGTATCAGAAGAGCTTTTTTTTTACTTTTTCTTTTTCTTTTTCTTTCTTTCATAGAGCTTGCACTCTAATCCCCCCCCCCCCCCCTACATAGTCGCGCACTATTATACATTTATATAGCTCTGACATATACCACAGTGCTGTACAGAGAACACGGAGCTAATCGCATCAGTCTCTATACCAGAAGAGCTTTCTTTTTTTCCTTTTTCTTTCTTTTATAGAGCTTGCACTCTAACCCCCCCCCCCCTCCCTACATAGTCGCGCACTATTATACATAAATACACTGCAGTGCTGTACAGAGAACACTGAGCCAATCGCATCAGTCTCTGCACCAGAAGAGCTTACACTCTAATGTTCCCCCACAGTCGCACACTATTATATGGTCCTATAGTTCTGACATATACCATAGCACTGCACAGAGAATATGGGGGTTTATTTACCAAAGGCAAATCCGCTGTGCACGATTCGTACATTTGGAAATGCAGTCGCTGTAGATCAGAAGGGGGCATGCAAGAAAAATAAAACTGCATTTTTGCTTGCAGGTGATTGGATGATGGAAACCAGCAGAGCCCCCCCCCCCCTTCAGATCTACAGCGATTGCACTTGCAGTGTACAGTGGATTTTCCTGTAGTAAAAATGGTCCCATTTACTTCAGTCTCTGCACCAGTGGAGCTTACACTCTAATGCAGGGGTGCCGACCCTTTTTGAAGAGCAAGGGCCATTTAAGCAACTTGGTACCCAGTCGTGGGCCACAATGAGCCAGGCGGGTGGCTGGCAGCTGACTCTGCTCTGTAGAGCTCTATAGAGCCCACGCTATTCGGCACACAAAACTCACAGCTAATAAAAGTCTATGGCTCAGTGCAGGTAACCCTCAGGTGCTCTTCTCTGCACCTGTGGATCAGTTTGAAAGAAGTCCGGTAACCACTACTGAACAGAATATGCCCAGATATACCCTGTGATTTTTAGTAATAAACTTTGATTTTAACAGTATTCTAGTCCTACTTTATTCCATCCCAGAGCAGGAGGTCCTGGGCCACATCAGAGGGCTCTGCGGGCCACATGTGGCCCCCGGGCCACTGGTTGGGCACCCCTGCTCTAATGCCTGAGCCACAGTTGCACACTATTACACATCAATATAGCTCTGACCTATACTGTAGTGGAGTACAGAGAACAATGAGCCGGTCACATTCGTCTCTGTACCAGAAGAGCTTACACTCTAATGCCCAGACCACAGTTGCACACTATTCTGATACATTTATATAGCTCTGATATATACCATGGCACTGCACAGACCACACTGAGCCAGGCACATCAATCTCTCTACCATAGGAGCTTACACTCTAATGTCCCACCTCAGTCACACACTAATATTTTACAGTTCTATAGCGCTGACATATACCATAGCACTGCACAGACAATATGGTCTCAATTTTATATCAGTCTCTGCACCGGAGGAGCTTGAACTCTAATGCCTGAGCCACAGTCACACACACTATTATGATGATGTGTGGGTGATGTCTGTACTCGGAGATGTTCCGGTGTGTTGTTGTGACGTCTGTGTGGTTTCAGGTTGAGCCGTGATCAGCATGTGATAGAGAGGAAGTGACCCGTCACCCTGTATAGAGCCGGCGGAGTCTGTCATCTAGTCTGATCTACACATGGGGCATGTCTGGTGGTTTGTAGTGGCAGATTAACCCCTTGGTGATGGCGGATTCTCAGAGTGATGTGGTGACCAGCAGAGGGTTAAACCCCCCCCCCCCCTCAAAAAAATACTTTAATACAAATATTAAAAATTTTACATTAACCACTTCTGCTCCAGCAGGTTTACCCTCCTTCATGACCAGCCAGCTTTTTGCGATACGGCACTGCGTTGCTGTAACTGACAATCTCCCCACCACCACAAATGGATCTCTTAATCACCTCTGCTGTTGTATTTTGCGCTATAGACAAAAAAAAAAGCCGACAATATTTTTTACTTTTTGCTATAAAACCTATCCAATAAAAAACAAAAATGTAAAAAATATCTAATTTTCTCCTACGCCTTCCAGGACGGCACACCAGAGAGATAAGGGCTCCTCCCACAGGAAACACAATCAATTGACAAGTTTGTTATAAGTTCCCACCCACCCCCTTGCTCCTCAGTATTTTGATTGTGTTTCTCCCGAACACAGCGGCACGTTTGTTGTTTTATATTACCTGGAGACGGTGAGGTCGAAGGGTACCCCTGTTGAGGCAGGTTCAGGGAGGCCGGGGAGAGCTGAACTAAACCTGTTGGCTTCGGTCGCTCACAGGTCGCCACAAAGATATGCATGGGCGCTCTGAGCTGTGGTGAAAAAGCCATCGTCCCTCTGCAAAAAAGCCGCCACGATACTGTTCTCTCCTTCCTGGGGGGGTTGCCACTAAGGAGCATTGCGATCCAAGCCTCTCTCTGAGAGAAACGGGAACCGCGCCACCGGAGCGTGGGCGTTTCCTTACAGGGCAACCCGGAAGTGACGCTTCGGCGTGGAGAGCAGCGTGGAGCGGTGGGGTCGGCGGCGGATAAACCCTAACACAGGTACCGGCAAGCCAAGGACCCAGCCAACCTCCTCATGGAACAGGAGGAGAGGAAGGCAAATGTGACTGCAGGCAGATCCAGGTCGGGGTGTGGTGAGTACTAATCCCCCTTGGAAAGGGAGGAGGAAAGGGAGTGAGAGCTCCTGGCTTTCAGGGGTCTGGGATCCCGGAGCCAGCCAGAACAGGCTGGAGTTTACCTCTCAACACCCTTTCCCCTCCCCAGTACAAACCTGCAGTCCTAGGGGAGGACAGAGTAAAGTGTATATCTCTTGTCTTTAATCTCCCCAGCGGAGCCCAGGAGACCCAGATAAACAATCTCCTGCCGCTACAGGGCAGAGCTCCTCTAAAAATAAATGTGTGGGTACTGTAAGGATAAATTCCCACCCAAAGCCCTTTTGCTAAGAATTTTTTAAAAAACTTTCCGTGTAGCCACCAGGCAGCCAGTAACTTAAGGTCTGACATAGAGGAGCTTATCCCTAGAGAGGACACATCCTCCCAGGAAGGCCTTGTCTGAATGGGATCTAGTGCCCTTCCCCCCCGCTTTCACAGTCATTCCCTCTAGTCCAGTAAAGGAAACTAAGGAAGACAGGGAGGTTAAGGGGGAGCCGAGCAGAATAGGACGCCCCATTCACCCTAGTGGATCTGGGGGGACTTCTGCGGGGGGAAAAAATCGGCCTCTGAGGACCTTATAGAAGTCCCTAGAATAATCTCATATAAAGGCCTGAGCAAGGCTCAATCCAGGGGGGTGGTTTTTTTATCCACTCCATTAATCCCTAAAGGATTAGAGCCAACTGCCATGAACCTGACAGCTTACAATGGTGCTGTTAGAGGTTTTTAGCCCAGCAAAAACCTACCTCCTAAACTCTAAAAGGGGGGTGGACAGGCACTCATAGGGGACATCTTAAATGTATATATATTACCCTTGAGGAGGTTGCTTATTAGAGGCAACATCTTCCCAAGTTCCAACAGGTGTCTGATTGCCTATCATCTCCTCCTTACACTGCTATTATATCTATCAGTGTATAAGAGTTAATCAATAAACCTCTGGTGGCTTAGGCAACAAAACCACCAGGGCTGTATGAGAAGCAGAAAATGTGAGCCTGAAACCCTTAATTAAGAGTTTTTTCTCTGCAAACCTCTGTGTTAAGGCTATGAAAATTAGCCTGTATTTAGTATGAAGCCCTACAGGTGGCTGATTGCCTCCAGCCTAAGATTGTGATCACCTCTGCATTAGAGATCTAATTGATCGCTGGGTCTGTGCTCGTTAAGACCTTAAAGGCCTGGACTCGCTCCCTGTGCGTATGGATCAGCTACACCTACTCAGACTTATGCATGGTAGAATAGCAGCTACCACTATTGTGGTATGGTCACACACCTCAGACTTCCATTATTGGAACTACCATATTCCTCCACTGAGGGAAGGATTAGTATCTGGAGTTCAGGCTCTGCCTAGGATAGATTGTTGGCCTGACCGCATCAGAAATGCTATCCTATGGCTCACTAGAAATGCATAATGTTGATTATGTAATGGCACACAGTTGCTTACCAAAACGCATAACATTGAAATGTTGGTAACACTTCTATTATATAACCATACACCATTGCTATTCAGAAATGCTCAACATAGTTTACTGATAGTAATATTTCTGTGGGTTATGCGACTTTACAAGGTTGCTAGTCAGAAACGCACAACATTGGAAGTTTATCTTGTGTCTTTTCTGTTATATAAATATCCTATGGTTCATCAGAAATGCATAATATTGACTATGTAATGTTACACTACTGCTTATCAGAAACACATGTCTTTGAGCGACTGATAGCGACATTTCTGCTGGTTATATGACTGTACAATTTGGCTAATCAAGAAAACGCACAATATTGTAGTGGATATTTATGTAGGTTAAGTGACCGTACACGGTGGCTATTCAGATATGCACTGAATTAAGCTTTCAGTTGCTAGTGACATTTCTGTTGATTAGATGACCCTACAAGGTTGCATTAAGTAACACATTAAGTGGTCAGCAACATTCTGTTGGTCATATAACTGTACAAGTTTCTAATCAAAAAATGCATAACATTGTATTGCTGGGAATGACACTTCTGTGGGTTCAGTAACTGTATACTGTTGCTATTCAGAAACGCACAGCATTGGGCGTCTGGCTAGTGACTTTTCTGTTGAGTGGCCGACAACATTCTGTGGTATAGCTGTGCAGGTTCTCTAATCAAAAAATACACAGCATTACTGGCAGAAACGCACAGCATTGAGTTTTTACTAAGTGACATTTCTGCCGGGTATATGACGGGGTTGTCTTGTTAAACAGAAATGCATATTGTTATTGTTGGTAACGTTTCTGTCTTAGGTCCCATACCCTGTTAATGATTTGAAGTGTGTTGGTGCCACTCTCTGGTCATGACTGCAGGTGGTCTAGCACCAGCAATACACAGTTGGGGGGCACATATGTCTTTTTGTGTGGTCATACTGGCTATGCGACTGCTTTTTCCTGACCATCGAAAATACGCAAGAGGTGTTAGTAATTTTTCTGTTGGTTATAGGACCGTACTGCGGTCGGTATCAGGAATACACAACACTGAAGCTGTCCTTGTCTTCCTGTTTTTGAACTTATTACCTTAGTTTGCTGTACATCAGAAAAACACAGCATTGGAAGGTGCCCGTGTCTTCTGTGTTTAATTACTCAAAAAAACGCCATAATTGCTATTGTCCTTTAAGTTGGATGAAGGACCCTAACCTATTAAGCATCAGAAGCTCACATTGGAGCCTCTGTCCCTTCCCTTTGCTTAGGTTACATGGTATCTTATTACATATTAGAAATACACAACATTCTAAGTTTGATTTGTGTCTTCTTTGTCCTACAGGTGACTGTATATCAGAAAATATAACAGTGAAAGCTGGGTGTGTCTTCCTGTTTTAATGTTCCATATTAAACCTAAGCTGGCTACCCTTCAGAAATTTAAGATTTATGACCTGTATATCTGTGATATTAATTATATATCTGTCACTTTATTTCAGACCTTATTTTCTATACATATGGAAGGAACAGGATTTCTGATGGCAAAAGATTCAGTCCTTTACATCTAGGCATGCCAGAGACATGCCCTAGACCGGAACCCAGTAGGGTTATAGGACACTAGAAGAAGGTCATAAAAATCACCTATCAGGGTTATAAAAAAGAGGGGTTACGCTGTTAGAAATTGGTTGCTTGAGGATACAACATCAGAGCTTATCTGACTAGTTCACCCAATCCGATAAATTTACAGCTCGGTATGTATCCTTCAGGTCACCCCATTGGACGAACTGGATGTGACTAACCAATATTCGTTTCTTACTCCTACTATAGAACTAACCCTATGGTAGGGATCTGCTTAACTTGGCACTTCTGGTGCCTGGAGTAGATTATGCACTCAGACGCCGTGTATTTACAAAATATTGTATTTTGTTGGCGTGCGGCACTCACGTAATTTGCCCTGAGAGTGTAGGGCGAATTGTGCCTGCGGGTTGTGCACAGGGGTGCTGTGGAGAGTTGCTTCCCCTGATACCTTTTGTTTTATATGCCAAAAAATGCAGTGGTTACTCGCAGTTCTTACCAGGCTCCTTCATGCATAGTTTAACGCATCTGCCAGCAGGACTATAAGGAGCTGGGGGATATAGAACAGATTCACATCTGACATGTCAGCATTCAGATGGGAAGAGAACCAGAAGTTGGAAATGACCAGGGGGTGATTGGACTTACTTGCCAACAGGCTTGCATAGCAGCCGTTTTTGACCTGTCTAGCAGTGTGCGTTGGAGACAGGGGGTTGGTCGGCACAAGTGGGGCGGGCGCAGGAGTGAGCCACGCCAAGACATCCTGTGGACCTGACACTGACCAGTAGGTGTCCTCTCTATAGAGGCACATGCATTCTGATGAATGGAGGGGGGCAGGTGAACTGAAGGGGAACCACCCCTCCTTGAAGGTGCAGGAACACACCAAATGCCCTACTTGGGTACATACCTGCCCAGTCATTTGAGTCCAGGAAATAAGCTTTCCATAATCTAGTATCCTTGAGTGGGTTGATTTCCTTGTTTCACCATGACTATGGCGGACAAGAAAGGGGACCCACAAGGATTGTCCGTCAGGAGACCTTTTTTTTTTTTTCTAAACCATTCTCCTGAACAGACCACTGGCTTGTAACCAGATGTTTTTTCTTGGTCGATCAGAGTAGTTCCTTGTGCCACAGAACAAATCTCTGATTAAACTTTTTGATGATCCTATGCAGCAATTGCAGACATTATTGACCACGATGGCTAGAATATTGGCACAGCCAATCCTTCTATCTTAAATAAATTCACAGGCTCTCAGATTTTTCTTTGAGAGCACATGCCACCTAGGTCCTGCATCCGAAATGGAGACAGGGACATAGGTGGAGCGGACCTGCAGGTCAATTACATGATCCAGCTAGGATACCTTCATCACACACTAGGTAGTGTAGGTGGTGAAACAAAGTCAGACTCTGACATTTAGCAGAAAGACCTTGCAGGCAAGGGTCCCACCCTAAAGTAGGCCTGAGTTCTTTTATATCCTCTCTGGTGTGCCGTCCTGGAAGGCGTAGGAGAAAACCTACGTTAGATCTACCGGTAACGGTATTTCTACGAGCCTTCCAGGACGGCAGGCCTACTACCCACCCTATGTAAAGAAAGGTAAGCTATATGCTAAATGGTAAGTACCGATGGGGTGCCCCTTGTGAACCAGTTCAAGATTACTTTATTAAATACTGAGGAGCAAGGGGGTGGGTGGGAACTTATAACAAACTTGTCAATTGATTGTGTTTCCTGTGGGAGGAGCCCTTATCTCTCTGGTGTGCCGTCCTGGAAGGCTCGTAGAAATACCGTTACCGGTAGATCTAACGTAGGTTTTCTTCATCAGTTTAGGCCAATATGTATTCTGTTACATATTCTTTTGGTCAAATTCCCAATAAGCATATATTGATTTGCGCAAAAGGTGTAAATAATAATTATTGGAGGTGCACCGAAATGGAAATTTCAGAACCAAAATGAAACCGAAATAAGTCAGGCCGAATCCGAAAATGACGTGTGTGTGTGTGTGTATATGTATGTATATGTATGTGTGTATATATGTGTATATATGTATATATAATGTATATGTGTATATATATATATATATATATATGTGTGTGTGTGCAAAAAAGGCCCAATAATGCACTGCCGGCGCTTAGTGTTGCAAAAACACCTTGAATGAATGAATGACTTGTATAGTGCAACGCATGCGAACTGAATCGCCTCTGGGCGCTTTTTTCCAACCAGTATCTGCTTGGCTGGTGCGGTCATTTTTACCCCGTAGGATCATGACACGCTAGGGACACAGTCATACACACATATATACATATATACTGGGCCAATTTGGACGAGATCCAATTTACCTACCAGCATGTCTTAGGGTGACTCAGTGTAAAGTGAGAATAAATACCACAAATAAATAAATAAATAAGAGAACACCGCAAAAGTGCAAGTGGTGTTGTCTATAAAGCAGCTATTTCAATAAAAATGGGTAAAACCATTTAAAAAGATGTGTGAACAGGTATCTAAAAGACGTGAACTGAAGTTCAATAGATAAACAGCGCTATTGAATTGTTAAAACAATCCAGAAAAATAAAAGCCAGTAGGTGCAGTTGGTGTAAGAGGTGATCAAATCAGAAGTCTATGTGCACCAAAAACTACTCAAAAAGAAACACCTATGAGTGGTTAAACTCACCCACCAGGGGTGTAAGCCTACCACAGTACAGCAAAACAACTCTGTAGTTACACCATCTGATCCTCCAGGTATTGGTAAGGCAGAACACGTCTCAGCACAGCGGCATGAAAGAAAAATAAAAGTACAAATGATAGTGCAATATTGTCTACATGCAGCTGGCTTAGATAAGTGTTTAAACCTAAGGTGAATGCCCGTACAATATAATACTGTTAAGCAAGCAAGTAAACAGTAAAGGTTTCACCGCTGTCACCGCCGTTTTCTATCCTCCAGGGGCCGCGCTCGTGCTATGCAGGAACTGCTGTAGCAAGTGCTGGGCTGTGGTTGGTAGTAGGTGGAGCGCAGGTGGAACGCAGTCTGTATTCGTGTGTAGCGCCGTTGGTAGCCACGCCCTCGGGTGAACCACCGCTTTAAAGCTGGGCTGGGCATGGCTCTGCTGGACTGTCACGGCTCCGTCCTCTGCCTATGGCGAGTGCACTGCACGAGCCAACGAGTGTCGCTGCCAAAGTGTCCCTCCTGAGTCCTCCTGACTCGCTCGGCTATTCAAAAATGGCGCCATTACGTATCTGCTTATGCGCTGCCCGGCCAAATGGATACGAGCTTTCCCGAGCCCGGGAAAGCTTGTATCCGCTCGGCCGGGCGGCGCATAAGCAGATACGTAAAGGCGCCACCCGGTGCCATTTTTGAATAGCCGATCGAGTCAGGAGGCAGTGACACTCGTTGGCTCGTGCAGAGGACGGGCACGCATATCGGCAATTTTTAATGCTGTTTTGGACTCATTCTTGCTGGTTGTTAGAATCTTTAATATTTCCAATAAAAATGAAGGTTTACTATTTAGAATAATAAGCTGTCGGGTTAGTAAAACAGCGATATCGGAACCAATTCTGTCATACAGTTTGTAGTGTACATAGATTTGTAAAACGATGGGATAAAGGAATATTTCCGAACTTTTGGTTTATCTCATGGTTACTGTCGGACGATATTTGGTCATTTATTGACCAAAAAGTTTTTCCCGCCGACGCCTCAGTATGAAAGTAGCCTAACTGAATCCAGCGAGAGACAGGATCTGTCAAAATTGAGCGTTGATGTCAGGGATGGGCAGGACCCAGCAGTTATCGAACAGCAACCAATGGGATGGGATCTGGGCGGGCTGCTCAGTGTATGTGGACCCGCCCCCTTAAGCAGCTCAGTCATTGGCTGGTGTTTGATAGCTGCTGGGTCCCGCCCACCCCCGACATCACCGCTGAATTTTGACAGCTCCTCTCTCTACACTTACTGTAGTGATTTGTCAGTTTCACACAAGGTTACACTATGGGGCTCAGTGTGAAACCTGCCTGTGCCATCTGTACAGAGGACATTAAGGCTGCATTCACACCTGAGCGTAGGTCGTTTTTTCTGGCGTTTCATGCTTATTTGCACGTTTGCATACAGCGTCGTCAGACGTTTTTGTACTCCGACGTTTTTTATTTTAGCCAATAGGAAAAATTATCATCTTTTCATCACTTGTTGCTATGTTGTTGGTAGATAATTTTTTTATTTTTTTTTTTTATTTTTTTATCTTCTGCCTGGGTGAAATGTTCTATTGATTAAAGCGACAAAACGCCCGTAGCAAACACTCGTTGTCGCGCTAGTCGCTTGAATCAATCGTTTCCATTACTTTCTATGGGAAATAGAAACGCTCAAAAACGCTCGATTCGCGCGGGTCCAGAACTTGTTTGAGCTTCAGGCGTTCGGCGTCAGGCGTTTTGGACTGGAGATGTGAACCATCTCCATAGGGAATAATGTATTTTTTCTCCTCTAGCGTTTTTGAGCGTCGCGCTTCAGGCGACAAAACGCTCAGGTGTGAATGCAGCCTAAGGCTGCATTAATTATTAATGTTAAATAGAAAGCTATGTTTTAGATGGCCTTTTACTCCAAAAGCATTTTATTGAAAAAAATAAATGGATTTACCCATTGGGATTGATTTACTAAAGGCAAATTCACTTTGCACTACAAGTGCACTTGGAAGTGCAGTCGCTTTACATCTGAGGGGAAGCTCTGCTGATTTTATCATCCAATAATGGGCAATTTTATTATTTCTCAAGTCGTCTTCCAGGACGGCACCTTGAGAGTAGACTGGCTCCACCTGACAGGAAACACAATCAGAAAGAGGTTTAAAAGCCCCGCCCCTCCCCGTGCACCTCAGTTATTGATTGTGTTTCCCACCAGCGAAACAGTTTGTTATTTTTTATCAGACCTAAGGCCTGGGGCTGGTGGTCCCCCTCCGGGTACTGAGCAGTGGGTCCTGGGAGGCCGTCCCTGCCTCAGCTAAAGGTGTAATGCCTGTCCAGGGGGGTTTTCCCCGTGTGATAGGGGGGGGGAGGAAGATTGCAAACAATACCCCTCTTCTTTCCTTTCTGTAGGAATCCCTGGGATAGTGGCTATTCCAGTACTCCTATTTGGCCATGTTCCCTCTCCTCCAGGACCCCTTACCTGCTGGGCGGGTGTGAGGGCTTCCTCAGCGTGGCTCCGGTGTACTGTCCTCCCGGGGACATTTTCGAATGGAGCCAGCAGTCGACGCCGCGTCACAGGCGACGCGCGGTGATGACGAAGTTCCGCTTCCGGTCTTCACCAAAATGGCGGCCGCCAGCGGCGTCGGCTCCTCGCTGTTCTCACTGCAGCAAGGAGGAGAGTGGCGCCTACACGACTTCGCTATGGAGCGCGAGGATCGTTCGCTAGCAGCCGCTGCCACCACCAAGGGTGAGTCTGCCTCAGAATGTCAGGGGGGCATATTGGACTGGGTCCTCTCCCTCCCCCCCCCTCCCCCTCCTCTCCTCTCACACTTGATGTATGAACTGTGATATATTTTTCTCTCCCCTTACAGGGGAGGATGTTTCTGCCCAGGGGGAAGCTGCTAATCTCTCCCTAAAACACACTTCCAAAACCAAGAGGTGTGGTAACTGTAGCATTAAGCTGGCTGCAGATTACTCCAAACTTCTTTGTGCCAAATGCATACAAAAACTGGCAGCAAAGGAAACTTCCCTGATTATGAAAGAATTCCTAGCTGTCCAATCCCAAATGCTCTCCACATTAAAGGAATTTAAGGACACCTTAAAAAATAGGGATCCTGAGCCCATAGCAGCCGGCCCCTCTTCTCAAGAGAGCTCATCCACCCCAGTGCCACGAGTTTCCAGGGCTAGGGAGTCTCTCCTATCTGACACCGAAGATTCAGAGGCTCCAGAAGATGGGGTAATTGATAGTCATTCTGAGGATGAGGATGCCAGATCAGGCAAATATATTTTTTCTACAGATGACATGGGGGGTCTGCTGTCTGCTGTCTATGCCTCTGAAGGGGTCCAGCAGCCAGCAGAGCTGGTGTCACCTCAGGACAGAATGTACCAGGGTTTAGCTAAACCCCAGCCAAAGGTTATCCCAGTCCATCAGTCACATAAAGATATAGTTCTGAGGGAATGGGCTGAGCCTGAAAAGAAACTACTAAGGTACAAGACCTGGAAGAGGCGCTGTCCCTTTAAGGAGGAGTTAGAAAATACTTTGTTTAAAACTCCTAAACTAGATGCATCTCTAGCCCAACTCTCCAGGCAGTCTGACCTCTCGTTTGAGGATGCAGGGAACTTAAAGGATTCCTTAGACAGGCGGGCAGACACCTCCCTTCGCAGGGCCTGGGAGGCTAATGCGGCCGCCCTTGGACCCGCTTTAGCCTCTTCCTGCATCGCTAGGAATGCAGATACCTGGTTAACCAGACTTCTGGAGCATGTACCTCAGACCTCCAAGTTTAAAGAAATTAGAGATTCTCTTACAGTCATAGGCAGTGCGGTTGCCTATCTTGCAGACGCATCGATTGAAACAGTCCGATCCTCTGCTAAGACGGGTGCTCTCGTCAACGCCGCCAGAAGGGCGGTATGGCTCAAGACGTAGGAAGGTGATCTTGCCTCCAAGACCCGTCTATGTGCCCTGCCCTTTGAAGGTACTCTTCTCTTTGGGGCAGGACTTGATCAAGCTCTAACTAGGGCCTCAGAAAAGGGGAAACGGTTCCCCCCAAAACCTAGACCTAACAGGAGAAGATTTTTTCGAGGCCCCCAGAATAAAAACAGACCTTCTGACCGAAGATCGGCCTTTAATAAGCGTTGGATCGCGGGAAAGGATAAACCAAAAGGGGGGTATCCTTTTCCCCGATCCCAAACCCGCAGGTAAGGACTCCAAGTGACTTAAGAGTCGGGGGAAGACTCTCCCAATTTTTTCCAGCCTGGGAGAGTATAACACGGAGTCCTCACATTCTGCAAATAGTGAGGGAGGGTTACAGATTGGAATTCCGCCAACTTCCCTCCCCAATATTTCTCCTCACTCATCTACCCCAAGATCCCCTCAAGGCAGCTGCCCTTCTGGGAAATGTCACAGATCTAGCTCAGCAGGCAGTCATAATCCCAGTTCCGCCAGGACAACAGGGTCAGGGGGTGTACTCACATATTTTTATGGTGCCCAAACCTTCGGGGAAATTCCGATTGATCATAATTTTAAAACCTTTAAATACCTTTCTCCTCTACAAGAAATTCCGCATGGAAAACATTTACAGTCTCAAGGGACTGTTGTTAGAAGGAGTCTTTATGGTAACCATAGACTTGAGGGACGCCTACCTCCACGTCCCAGTCTTCAGGGACCATCAAAGGTTCCTCCGATTTGCCATTGCCTCCCCTCAGGGGATTCAGCACTGGCAGTTCACCGCACTCCCCTTTGGTCTGGCCTCCAGCCCAAGGGTTTTCACGAAGGTCCTGGCAGAGGTGGTCGCTTTTCTACATCTGAAAGGGATCTCCCTTGTCCCCTACCTGGACGACCTACTGCTTTTCAACCCCAGCCGAGAACTCCTTCTCTCGGATCTGGCCACCGTCCTGACTACTCTGGAATCTTTGGGATGGATTGTAAACAGAGAAAAATCTTCTCTCCTCCCAGAACAGAGAAAAATGTATCTGGGATTCCTGATGGATTCCATAGAGAAAAAGCTGGTTCTTCCAGAGCACAAGATCCAGAGACTCGGGTCAGTGGTCAGGTCCGTCATGGGGTCAATAGAAATTTCCCTCAGACAGATCATGAGGTTACTGGGACTGATGACCTCATGCATCCCAGCGGTCCCATGGGCCCAGCTTCATTACAGATCCCTGCAGGCCTTCCTGCTCTCCTCCTGGGACGGGAAGGACTCATCCCTAGACTCCAGGGTCAGCATCCCGGAGTCAGTAAAATGCACACTGGGGTGGTGGCTCATTCCTCAGAATTTGGAGGAAGGCCTCCCATGGAACCAGACAAATCCTCTCGGGATAAACACGGATGCCAGCTCCTGGGGGTGGGGAGCCCACATGTCGGGTCTCCAGGCCCAGGGGTGCTGGGATCGACAACAGAGCAGGTCCTCTTCCAACTTCCGCAAATTATTAGCGGTCGGGAAGGCCTTGGAGGCGTTCGAGGAGAGAGTCATAAACCAAGAAATACAGATTCTCTCCGACAACGCAACCACGGTGGCGTTCATAAATCACCAGGGAGGCACCAGGTCCCGTTCCCTCCTAAGGCTGTCCTTAGAAATTCTGAGTTGGGCAGAACAGAGAGTCCTCTCCCTTTCAGCAATCCACATCAGGGGAGTCCTAAACTTAGAAGCGGACTTTCTAAGCCGCCAACCCATCCTCCAGGGGGAGTGGGAATTAAATCGAGAAGTCTTCGACTGGGTTCGACATCGTTTCGGCAACCCAGAGATAGACCTCTTCGCGAACAGGAAGGTAGAAAGGTTCTTCTCCCTCTCCCGGGATCAGGGATCGGAGGGTGTGGATGCGTTGGCCCAGGCCTGGACATTTCAGCTGGCCTATGCTTTCCCTCCCCTGAGTCTGATCCCAAGGGTCCTACAGAAACTGAGTCGCTCACGAGGGAAGCTGATCCTGATCGCTCCCCAGTGGCCCAAAAGAGCTTGGTTCCCAATGTTAGAACGTTGGTCAGTTCTTCCCCCCCCTTCCTCTCCCGGTCCGAGTGGACCTTCTGCGGCAGGGACCGATCTTTCACCCAGAGCCCGACTTTTTCAGTCTGACGGCCTGGTACTTGAGAGGTGGAACCTGCAGCGGAGAGGTTGTTCGGAGAAGGTAATAAATACCCTTTTGGCTAGTCATAAGGAGGTCACTAGGAAAATCTATGCTAAGACCTGGGGGGTTTTTTCACGCTGGTGTGCAGCCAGGCAAGCCCCACTACCTGAAATATCTGTCATCCTGGAATTTCTCCAGGAAGGAGTTGATCTAAGACTAGCCACAAGAACCTTAAGAGTACAGGTAGCCGCCTTGTCCTACCTTTTAGACAAGAGGCTGTCCCTGGATCCGCTGATCAAGAGGTTCCTGTCGGCTAGGGATAGGTTATCCCCTATTCAAATCTCCAGGGTTCCCCCCTGGGACCTCACCTTGGTTCTAGACCATTTATCCAAACCTCCGTTTGAACCGATAGACAGCATTCCGGTTAGGCTGTTGACATTTAAATTCTCCTTTCTTCTGGCTATTACTACGGCCAAAAGAATAGGAGACATGCAGGCGCTCTCAATCAAAGAGCCTTATTTTCGTCTTTTTGAAGACAGGGTAGTCCTAAGTCAGGATCCCCTGTACCTACCTAAGGTGGCAACGAAATTTCATAGGTCACAAGAAATTATTCTTCCTTCATTTTGCGCAAATCCACAGAACGAAAGGGAAGAGACCTTCCACTGTTTGGATGTAAGACGCTGTTTGTTAAGTTATTTGGAAAGGGTGAGCGAGTTCAGACGCTCATCTCACTTGCTAATTAATTTTTCAGGACAGAAAAAGGGTTGCCAAGCATCTAGAGCCTCTATATCTAGGTGGATAAGACAGGCAATTTCATTAGCATACATTAAGGCTGGCAAAACAGTACCTAAAGTCAAGGCACATTCCACGAGATCTATAGCAACCTCCTGGGCAGAGAGAGCAGGAGTTTCAGTGGAACAAATCTGTAGATCAGCAACGTGGTCAAGCCAGAACACCTTTCTCAAACACTACCGAGTGGAACTTCTGTCACCCCAAGACTTGACGTTTGGCAGAAGAATCCTGCAGGCAGTTGTCCCGCCCTAAGGTAGGCCTGAGGGTTACTTGCTTATCTCTCAAGGTGCCGTCCTGGAAGACGACTTGAGAAAATACCAGTTACTCACCGGTAGCTGTTTTTCTGTAAGTCTTACAGGACGGCAGGCCTATTTCCCACCCTGAGGAATTTATATGGTTTGTATTTTTATATACTGGTTCCCGTGCTCTTATGGTGGTTACTTTATCACTAACTGAGGTGCACGGGGAGGGGCGGGGCTTTTAAACCTCTTTCTGATTGTGTTTCCTGTCAGGTGGAGCCAGTCTACTCTCAAGGTGCCGTCCTGTAAGACTTACAGAAAAACAGCTACCGTAAGTGTAACTGGTATTTTTCCTTGCATGTCCCCCTCCGATCTCCAGCGACTGAACTTCCAAGTGCACTCGTAGTGCAAAGTGGATTTGCCTTTTGTAAATAACCCCCAATGGGTATTTCCCGATCAGGGTGTAGAGGTCGGGGATTCCCGGTGTTTTTATGGACAGGCCGGGGAACATTCCTGAGCTTGTTTGTCAGTGTTGCACATTTCTTATTGTCATCTACTGTGAGCGTCGGCGGCGGATTCACGTTCTTCCACATTCCTGATGTGCATCTTTTGTGCTTCTCTCTGCGTATGAGAGCTGCATCTGTATCTGTGTATCCCCCTTCAGGTCTGGTTGATATTCCTGTAGATATATTCGCCAGCACACCGAGGATCATTTAGTAAAAAGTCCAAAAAAATGTTAATGCATAGAAACGATCACAAAAAAGCAACGTTTCGAAGTCGCACAGGACCTCTTCGTCAGGCAAGTGATACCAGATATCGACGAAGAGGTCCTGTGCGACTTTGAAACGTTGCTTTTTTGTGATCGTTTCTATGCATTAACTTTTTGGAAGTTTTTCTAAAATATTCGCCAGCACACCGAGGATCAATCTACATCAGGGATCCTCAAACTACGGCCCTCCAGCTGTTGCAGAACTACACATCCGATGAGGCAGAGTTTGACAAATTTGCTTGGAATCTAGGAGCCAGCTAAAAGAGTTAGGAGCCAGAAAACGCGCCCCGTCCCGAGGAGCTTGCGCGCAGTAGCGAACGCATACGTGAGCAGCGCCCGCATATGTAAACTGTGTTCAAACCACACATGTGAGGTATCGCTGCGATTGGTAGAGCGAGAGCAATAATTCTAGCTCTAGACCTCCTCTGTAACTCAAAACATGCAACCTGTAGATTTTTTTTTTAACGTCGCCTATGAAGATTTTAAAGGGTAAAAGTTTGTCGGCATTCCACGAGCGGACGCAATTTTGAAACGTGACATGTTGGGTATGAATTTACTCGGCGTAACATTATCTTTCATAATATTAAAAAAAAAATGGGGATAACTTTACTGTTGTCTTATTTTTTTAATTAAAGTGTAATTTTTTCCCAAAAAAGTGCGCTTGTAAGACCGCTGCGCAAATATGGCATGACAGAAAGTATTGCAACGATCGCCATTTTATTCTCTAGGGTGTTAGGATAAAAAATATAATGTTTGGGGGTTCTAATTAGAGGGAAGAAGATGGCAGTGAAAATAGTGAAAAATTACATTTGAATTGCTGTTTAACTTGTAATGCTTAACTTGTAATACCAACGGCCACCACCAGATGGCGCCAGCTCACATCTGGTGGTAATAACTTGTAATACCAACGGCTCACCACCAGATGCCCCCCTTCCAAGCCAAGTCGCCAGGACCCTATTTCTAGTCGCCATGGCGACCTGGCGCCCGGGATTTGTCGAGCCCTGCCATGAGGCATTGTAAAACTCTGACATTCACAGACATGACTAGGCATGATGGGAATTGTAGTTCCTGAACAACTGGAGGGCCGTAGTTTGAAGACCCATGATCTACATGATCGCTTTTCCAGTTCCCAGCTGGTGATCGCTTCAGCACCCTCCTTTTCTTATTGGCCGCTCTCCAGGAAGGTGTGCAATTGGAATGTTTTTGAGGTGGTTGATATTCCTGCCCTCTGGTAGTAAGGTGATGATGATCTGCTGATATTGGGGGTGGATATACTAAAGGTAAACCGACAATTTTGCAAGTGTATTTGCTCCAGAGCCTGGGCTCCATTCACACCTAGGCGATTCGAAACGCGTGACACGTTTGCAATGCCATTAATTTATTTATTTATTTTCCCCCCAATAGCACCTTAAATGTGGTGCAATTTCTGTTGTGCAAAAAAAATTGTGGGATCATCTTTTTTTTTTTTTTTTTTTTTTTTTCTAGTCTATCCAAAAGTAGTAGTCTTGCTATGCACTGGTCATGTGGATGGAAGTTGGTGGGGTTACTACCACGTGTATGCAGCCATAAGCTGTACCCTAGAGATTTGCATTTCTTCCCCCCCCCCCCCCCCCCATGTAGATGTCCCTACTAGGGATGCACTGGTATATCGGCCGGAAATGTGTGTGTGTGTGTGTGTGTGTGTGTGTGTGTGTGTGTGTGTGTGTGTGTGTGTGTGTGTGAATGAATTTTTATATTTTTTTTTTTTGGTGGTATTTGATCACCTCCTTTTTATATATATATATATATATATATATATATATATATATATATATATATATATATATATATATATATATATATATATAAAAAAATTATTTTTTAGCTATAAACAAAAATGACGTGCAGTGACGTGCATCGCCCCACCCAGTGCTCACTGGAGGGGTCGGGCTGTACGTGGGGAGGGGGAGCAGCTGGCTCGGAGCCCCTCGGAGGTTGAGCAATCTGCCGGTCGGTCTGGACTCTACATGGAACTCGACATTGTCGGAATCCCTACATTGTCTGGATGGTTTCTGTGCCATCAGCGGACTGTTGGTTCTGCACTCCTGTGACCCAGATAAAGCCAAGTGCACTCTAGTGACCTCCGGGGGAAGTGACTGAAAGAGATTTGCCCATACTTGAATTTTTTTTACCCAAATTTCCACCTTTTGCAGAATTGTCCTATGGACAGGTGTCCCCATCATAGATTTTCCCCTCACTTCTTGCTATGGTGACAACAAAACAAAAATGGAGCAACACTTTTGAAAAAAAATGCAATATTTTTTAGTTTTTGCTATAATAAATATCCCCCAAAAATATATAAAAAAAAAAACATTATTTTTTTCCTCGGTTTAGGCCGATACGTATTATTCTACCTATTTTTGGTAAAAAAAATTGCAATAAGCGTTTATCGATTGGTTTGCACAAAATTTATAGCGTTTACAAAATAGGGGATAGTTTTGTTGCATTTTTATAAAAAATTTTTTTTTTTTTTTTCTACTAATGGCTGCGATCAGCGATTTTGTGTTTTTTTTATTTATTTATTTTTTTCATGACTGCGACTTTATGGCGGACACATCGGACAGTTTTGACACATTTTTGAGACCATTGAAGCGCTGCGCAAACTGTTGGCGCTATATAAATCCTGTATTATTATAATAATAATAATAATAATATAATATAATATAATATAATAATAATAATAATAATAATAATTGTCATTTTCACAGCAAAAAAATGCATTGTTTACTGTGAAAATGACAATTGCAGTTTGGGAGTTAACCACAAGGGGGCGCTAAAGGGATTGAGTGGACCAGGGTGCACGCCCGCGACCCACGGCTGGGCACTTAAAGCGGGGGTTCACTCAAAAAAAAAAATGTTCAACATTACATTCAGCCGAGTTGTCAGAATGACAATCGGCTTTTTATTTATTTATTTTTTTTATCCCCGTACATACGGTATTTTCACCGCCGCTTCTGGGTATGTCTTCTGCGGGACTGGGCGTTCCTAATTAATTGATTGACAGGCTTCCGACCGGCGCATACTGCGCGTCACGAGTTGCCGAAAGAAGCCGAACGTCGGTGCGCAGGCGCCATATAGAGCCGACTCGCAGTCTGGCTTCTTTCGGCAACTCGTGTCACGCTGTATGCAACGGTCAGAAGCCTGTCAATCAATTAGGAACGCCCAGTCCCGAAGAAGACATACCCGGAAGCGGCGGTGAAAATACGGTATGTACGGGGATAAAAAAAAAAAAAAAACAGCTGATTGTCATCCTGACAACTTTGCTGAATGTAATGTTAAAAAAAAATGTTTTGGGTGAACCCCCGCTTTAAGCCCAAGAGGGCGCTGAATGGGTTAAGTGTGACCTCATCTGTGTTCTGTAGGGGGACGGGGCTGGATGTGTGACGTCATTGATCGCCTTTCCCTATAACAGGGAACACACAATCAATGACGGCGCCACAGTGAAGAACGGAGAAGGCGTGTTTACACACAGCTCTCCCCGTTCTTCAGCTCTGGGGACTGATCGCGGGACCATGGCGGCGATCGGGTCCCGTGGTCACGGAGCTTTGGACCAGGGGGGCACGCCCGCGACCCACGGCTGGGCACTTAAAGAGGACGTACCTTACGTGCTTGTGCCCAGCCGTGCCATTCTGCCGACGTATATCTGCAGGAGTCGGTCCTTAAGTGGTTAAGGGGGGGATAAAGCCTTCCGGGGC